>NC_142798.1:27548783-27798631 GCF_049724085.1 Artemia sp. Qi Xiang Cuo | reverse complement strand
TATATATATATATATATATATATATATATTTATATAATTAAAATTCTCCGTGGAATTTTATATAAATTCCACGGAGGAGTTTTCCGTGAGGGGGGGAAGGTATATTTCATAGAGGGTGAGCCAGATTTACCTGCATTATTTGAAAAACGAACATAAATTATGCCATATATGAAGGGTTGCCTCCTCCTCAATACCTTACTTTTTACGCTAAAGTTTGACTGTTTACTAAAATTGAAACACGGGGGCTGTTTAATTAGAACAGGAAGCTTTTTTAAAAGTGCTAAGAGCTTTAGCGTTAAAAGCAAGATATTGAGGAGCGTTCATCAAAAGTTACGAGCCTCAGAATAATTGCCTTATTTTCAAAAAAGAGGGGGAAAAACACCCAACAAGTCATAGGGAATAGGGAGCGGGCGACCCTTCATATCCGGAATAAATCTGCCAAAATGTATGTATCTGCCAAAATGTATTTGCCAAAATGTCAAAATTTTAATAAAAAAACAATTTTCTTTTTAACTGAAAGTAAGGAGCGACATTAAAAATTAAAACACACAGCATTATTTCGTATATGTGGGGTATTTTCCTTAATTTATGTATATACGATTATTCGTATATACATATATATATATTTGAAATTTCTGATATAAAAATTGTTAATCGTACATAGTGTTCGTCACTGCCGAGCTCAACTGACTCGGTCTAAGTTCTAAGATGTCTAGTTAACCACCGAGATGAACTAACTATAAAACTTATATACACAAAATAGGTCAACCAGTATCAGCGTGGGCCAATCAATCCAATGGAATCCCAAAACTAAATTCACAGTATCCATAAATTAAAAATCAACGGGAAAGATTCAACTATCCCATGCAATGACTCGCACAGAATATTGGCACGAAGCCAATATATTTTCGTTTGAAAAATTAACACATTTGGAGTGCAAGTGAGAGTACGCTAGCCTATGCGACACTGAATGAAGCAATGAGAGCTATAAAAAACAAAACTTACAATGCACACTGAAGACAAACTCAAAGGAAGGGCAAATAACCACTAATAGGGAAAGTGTTGCAGCCCTTTAAAACTCCTAAGGCAATATTATCATTTGTGTTTTGCTAAAAGCTAGTTTTATGGCTTAAATTAACAATTTATCAAGAAATTATTTTTTTTTATTCAAAGGAAAGGTTTTGTCAAGAAGGGAAAAAAGTCAATGTAAATAAGATATTCTTAAATACTTAGCGATTATTTACATGTAATTCTAATTAGAATTTATGACGGCCGTGCCCACGAAATCTCTATGTCAAGGCTTGGGCCTCAAATGGCCATACCCCCTTACCCAACGAAAAAACAACAACTAACTATTGGCTGGAGGAACCTATCATGAATTCGATCCTCAACCCTTCCTATATACTTTACTAACTGTCAAACCCACTCCCTCCCTCAAATAGACTCCAACTTGGAATTCAAAAGCTGGAAATACACTATGAGTTAGGGAACGGAAATACACTCAGAGTTTAAACTTAATACCATCAGTCATCCCTTATATACTGATCATACGACCTTTTGACAACCATAACGTATATAATGGGTTTTAATTGTTTTCGGCATCCCAACCCAACCAACATTTCCTCAAAATTTTACGTTAATACACCAAGCTTATAAGGAGACCCAGGATCAAATATGTCCCACTTTTTCCAAAAGATTTATACGTTAACAATACGCAAAGTTCAGAACCTCAAGCCTTGTCCCAGGCAGAGGTGGAGGAGGGGAGGTATATTCAAAGAGGAGGTCTATTCATTTGACTTAATAAAATTGTTATCTCAACTCTCAGAACCTCAAGCCTTTTCCGTGTCACATGGGAGGTATATTCACCCAGGAGGTATTATCATTTGACTATTGGACCATTTTGAATAAAATTGTTATCTCATAATATTACACGAATGTTTTTAGTAAAGAAGTGAGTTGGATCCCATACTGGTTGCACTACTATCAATATTGACTCTTAAAAATAGAACTAAAGATTAAAATTTCGAATGAAGAATACTACGATGAGTATAAAATATGATTTGTATTGATTTAGAGCACTCACACTGCACTTCTCTTGATTTTTAACAAACATCTAACCAGTAGGATCAGTCAATAAATAGTCCCCGAACAATAATGATTCAAAAGAGGCACAAGATTTTATTAAAACACGGGAGGAGAGAAAGGTCTGGAGGTCGAACAGGCCCAAGTGCCCCGATGTCGGCCTTCAAACAATAAAGATGGCAATATACGTATCTAACTGGTGGCGCAAGAAGTCCACCATCTCAGAAGCAGAAATTAATACATTTCTACTTGGAAGTGTGGTTCTTGCACTAGGATAATTAGATTTTTAATCCCAGAGCATGAGAATATCGCAATCTAAAATAAGGAGAAAGATAAGAATATTTTTCGAAATCAGACGGATAAAAAACCCACACAGATATAACAGACCATGCCCCGTGGCCTGAGACTAACAGTGAAAAGACTAGGCGAGGGCCATGCTGAGTGTCTGTTGCTGAGTGTCAGCAACAGAATAAGGCAATTCTGTTGCTGTCATGGTCGCCGGAATAAAATTTGTGGTGTTTTTCACAGCTGAGAGTTTATTTAAACTAAGGTCCAAAAGAATTGGGAAGGATCTTATTCAAACGTTAATTTAAATATCTTTTTTAATTGGCCATACAGAGTGGACCAGGGGAAAGTCTTATTTTCTTTCTAGATAAGTGCACCCAATTACGACTTTCCTCCTAAGAAGACGAATTTTCTATCAATTTAGAACTCTGAGAAGCTAATTGATTTAAAAGTATCAATAACTGTATTTTAGGCTTCCGAGTTGCAAAAGAAGTAATGCCACACGGTGGCAGTACTCGATTCAACCATAGGCTACGTTTGGTGATCTGTAATTGCGTATCAGCTATTATGAGGGGGGGGGGGTAGATTCCTAAAAAAGTACATTCTAATGGAAAAACTACTTACTCTTCATGAGGCTTCAGATAAATGTTGAAAGAGGTAGGGGGAAGAAAGAATTAATTAAATTGTTTTTTCTATTCAGTTAAAATGTTACATTCCCATATCTTTCAGCACAGAGGTGGAAAATGCAAGGCAGGTCATCATGAGGTCCGCCATGAAATTTCTTTGGGATGACAAGTACTGCTAGGAACTTAGTTTTCAGCATTTTAAATGGTCTTATTTTCTTTTTCTATTCATATGAAGTACTTTAATGCATTCAAGAAAGTGTATATAATGCATTTACCAATAAAAATACTGTCGTATAAGTCATGGTGGCTTTAATTACACATAAAATCAAAGGTCTCGCAGAATCTCAAACAATACAAGCAGTAATACTCCTTTCATCCAACCAAAATTGTTTAGTAGTAATATTAACAAGGACTTTTACCAGAATTACTATTCATCGCCAATTTTTTAAGTATATTCAAATTTTATCCAAAATTGATATTGCAAATTTAAACGTAGGACGATACTAATCAACGTACAATTATTTATTTGCACCTTTTAAAAGCGATTAACCAGGGATTCAAGGGACCGGTACCTCAAATTATATCCTGGTTATGCCAGGGTATGATTTGAAAAACAATCAGAAATTAAATAAAAAAAGAGCTTTTCAAATGAAAGCAAGGAACAAATTTGAAACCTATTTGAACAGATTACTCTTTATATGAAGGAGGCTGTCTCCTCCTTAGCTCCTTACTCTTTACTGTGAAGTCTGGGTTTTTTCAAATTTTCAAAGAAATTTTGCAATTGGAAAAATAAGATTTTCCAATGCACTAAAAAACTTTTGTTTAATGAGCAAGGTGTTGAGAAGGGAGCAGTCCCCCTTATATACAGAGCAATTTATATTTGTTCTAAGTTTTAAATTTGCTCTTACTTTAGCTGAAAAATCTAAAGTAAGGATGTCTCCCATCAAGTCAGCATGGAATTGACCGATATGTCTTTCAATTTTTAGAGTGTAACCGTTCTCATGGTATGAACCCAGTATGATTTATTCCGACACGAATAACAAATTCTTCTTTTTCTGTGATTGATAACATTTTTGCATCTTATCCATGTGAAGATACATTTTTGGTTATAGAAGATACATCTGATTATTGTATTTTAGTGTTTAATTTAAAAGCACAATAGACGGCCAATAAAAAAATCATATGTAAAGGAGAAGTTTCTCACTTGTAAATATGAGTGGACTGAGATTTAATCTTAACGGTTTAGATTGTAGTGAAGTAACTAATTATAGTGACCCAAATACTTCCTTGGGCGAACTTTACCGAATTTTGAATGAGAAACTGGATCTTCATTGTCCATTTAAAGCTACATACCATAAAATAACATCGCATAAAAAAACATTGGATAAGTGTATCAATTTTAAAATCTATCAAGGAAAAAAATCGACTGTATAAGATAAAAATGAAATATCCCTCGGCTCATAATGTACAGCGATTCAAAAATTATAGAAATTTGCTGGTTAAAATTCATAGAACAAATGAACATATTTATCATGAAATTCATTTAAAAAATCTGATTCACCTCGGACTACACAGAGGAAAAAATTGGAAATAATACTAAGACACTACACCCTGAAGTGATCATAAATGAAAATGGTGTTGAATTGAAGGGGAAGGATGTTGTTGCAGATTATTTTTGTAATTATTTTTCTCATATTAATACTACTGTTGAACTGAATTCCCCTGAATCTCCGTTTTATTCATATAAAGATTATGTCCCGCCATCTGAATATTCTAGTATGTTCTTGACCCCTGTTACTTTCGGTGAGTTCCAGAAAGTAATTGCGAATTTAAAAACTGGCAATTCCCAAGGTTTAGATGGGCTCTCCACAAATATTCTGAAACAACTTGCTTGTGCAATCCATGTTCCGTTGCTTCAGATTTTAAATGCGTCTAATATCATCAGGGATCTTTCCATAAGTATGGAAATCTGCACGAGTTATTCCAATTCATAAGAAAGGTGATAAGACAGATATAGGCAACTATCGCCCAATAGCTATTCTTTCCCCAATAGCTAAGGTTCTAGAAAAAATTATTCAAAAAAGAATTATTTCGTACTTTGATAAACGAAAGTTATTTACTAAAAATCAGTTTGGATTCAGGTCGGGTCATTCTACTGAACAAGCTATTGCTGCGCCAATTTTACAGATTAATGATTCAATAAATGATGATAATCATGTGTCTACTCTATATATGATATAAAAAAGGCATTTGATACGCTAAACCACGAAATTTTGCTGGAGAAAATTAATAACACAGGTATTAGAGGTAATGGCCTAGATCTAATAAAATCTTACCTGCATGGTCGAAAAACTCAGGTAGAAGTAAATGGGCACCAGTCAAGCCATATTGTTATTGATGATATTGGAGTTCCGCAGGGATCAATATTAGAACCATTACTATTTTTTATTTATATAATGACCTTCCGAGGTGTTTGCTTCAAGATAGTTGCTTAGCAGTAATTTTTGCAGATAATACGGCGGTGACAGTAAAAACTAAAACCCCATCTTTGTTGGTTGAGAAAATGGTGATGGCAATCAAATCCTTGAATAACTGGTTTGCATGTTACTACATAGCTACGAATTTTTCTAAAACTGAATTCATGATTTTTGGGCGGTCACAGCAGACAGTAAATAAAATTACCATAGAAGAGTTAATTGTAAATCAAAGTTGAATAAAAAGATTAAATTCATTTGGTTACCTTTGGATTATTCTCGATGAGCTTTTATCCTTCCGTAAACATTCTGATTATTTGAGATTGAAACTTGCCCATAACTTAGGTTGTCTTCATAGACATGTGTTTCCCAATTCTTCTATCTAGCTCGGAGTGGAAACAGGGGGAGAAGATCACCTGTTGATAATTGATAAGACAATGCTTTTGATAAGATTCATTGTCATTGATAAGACAATATTTTACTGCACAGGTGACAGCGGTTTAATGCATGCATAATTTAGAACTTATACTGTTTGTTCGGTTTGACTTACAGCCATGTGTATAAGTCGGCTATTTAAACTCAATAATTTTTTTTTTTTTTTTTACTTCAGTCCGAAAATATGGATGAGAAAATTGGACAATTGGAAGATTTGTTATCTGTCTTAATGGAAGAAAAGAAAAATCTTGAAGATAAACAAAATTTAATGGCCGAAGAATATAGTGAAATTAGAAGCAGACGGAAAAAAATAGCAGAAGAAGAAGAAACTCCCGATTTTCAATCTCAAGAAGAAGAAATGTATGTATATTTTTATTTTCATCTAGTTAATCTCAAAGAGTAAAGAAACATGATAGAAAGGAAAATCGAGGTGCTTCAACCTGTCTTGACTTTTCTCTGTCATACAGTTACCCAGCGTCTTGATGCAACCTATACAACCTATTGTAAAATACTTGATAACTTCAATTCAAAATCAACTATATTCAGTGACAACCGGTTCGTCTGCTTGTGATTCGAGTTTATAAAGGTGGTGATAGAAATTATCTTTGTAATTATCGGCTAATATCAGTTTTGCCAGTAATTTCTAGCCTTATTGAAAGGCATGCTCTGAAATTTCAAGCCCATCAGTACCAGTGAAGGCTGAATGTATGTCAACCTCATTACGTGATGAACAAGGTGTAAACATAAAAAATCTTCCTCCAGAGGTGATTCAACATATTGCCAAACTTTCAGATGTCGAATCTGTTAATAGTTTGGCTTGTACCTCAAAACATATGAATTACGTATTGAATGAATGTATGTCAGTCTTATTACGTTCTTGTGTTCGAGTACCAGGGATCCGAGGTTTGTTTGTATAAAAGAAAGACAGTTTTGTTTAATCTTTTCTGTAAAACAATATAAATTTCATTTTATTTTGTTCACCAAACCTTTTTACATATTTATACTGACAGATTATTCCACACACTGGATGACCAAGGTTGTTGATCCGAGGTTTGTTCGTATAAAAGAAAGACAGTTTTGTTTAATCTTTTCTGTAAAACAATATAAATTTCATTTTATTTTGTTCACCAAACCTTTTTACATATTTATACTGACCGATTATTCTACACACTGGATGACCAAAGTAAAAACATTTTTACTCGTAAGTCCTCAGCAATCAGTAGACTATTGGTACTGCTTTCGGGCCTTTTTTCAATTTAGTCTATTTAATCAAACTACGTTTAATCTCTTTTGTTAATGAGGAATGATAGAGATATGACCGAAATATTCGAAGAAACAGGCAGTCACATTCATTGTCTCGGAAAATATTTCAGATTTCGGTAGAGCCTTTTTTACTGAAGGAAGATAACTTAGGTTGTCTTCATAGACATGTGTTTCCTTTTTCTATCCTTAAAATTTTATAACATTCTCTAGTTGAATCATATCTAAATTATTGCCCTGTAATTTATCTCAACACATTTAGGGTCCATCTGCAACCTCTTCAGATAATTCAAAATAATGCAATTAGAATTCAGGGTACTTTTGTTTATCGCCCAATGAGGCCTCAAAATCTCTCGGAAACTCAAACTTTATATGTTTTTCTCAATATACTTAATTTTAAACAACTGAAAGACCTGCATACCGCAGTATGCAGGTCTCGCCTGACCACCACGTCCGCTCCAAGAAGTATCGCCTTCCTCCAATTAAATCAGAAAGAGCTAGATTCTCAATCAGATACCAGATTCCTATGGTTCTTTGTCTGGATGTTGAGATTGATGAATAATTGATATTAGTATGAATTGTGTTGTGGTGTTCTCCTCTGTTATCTCTTACCTTTTATGTTTTTTTTTATCCTGTATTTGTTGTATGGGCATTTTCTTATGTTTGTTAATGGCCGACACATCGAGCCTTGCTCTCCGTCGACCAATTTAGAAGTTTATTTGTCATGTGTTTTTATCAATAAAAGATCTTGTCTTGTCTTGTTGAAACTGTAAAGTTTTATGAATACAATACTTTTGGTAACACAGAAAAACGATCAATATTTTAATGATCTCTGTTTGGATTTTGAGGAATAATCAAATTGTTTGTGGTAACAAATTGTATGTAATGAGCGGCTCTGCTCAATAGTAACTAAAATTCTAAAAAACGGATTTTTATACCAATAGATATATCAAAAGAATTGGCTTATTATGCTGATTCCAAATATATAAGTTTGATTAAGTTCAGTTTTACCCATCCAAAGCTACGAGCCTGAGAAAATTTGTCTGATTTTCGAAAAAAGAGAGAAAGACCCCCTTGAAGTCACAGAATTCTAATAAAAACCACACCATCGGATTCCACATATCAAAGACCTGTTCTGTAGAGGTTTCAAGTTCATATCAGCAAAAATGTGGAATTTTCCCCTACAGCCCCTGGGGAAAGGTTTTTAAGTTATAAAACTTACCTATTGTTTTAGTTATTATGGGAAATATGCATACATTTTTGGCGTGGGGCGGGGGGGGACGAATTTTCTGCTGGAAGTATTTTGCACGGGGAGAACTTTCCATGGAGGGGGAAGTATCCAGAGGGTGAAATTTTCAAGGGAATTTTACACTGGGTGAATTTGCCAGAATTCCTAGACGAAATTTCTTTATATATCTTGCTTTTTCTTTACCGACTCAATTTTAGCCATGGAGATGTTAAGGGTAATTCTCTGGGGTAAATTTTCGCCAGGATTGAATTGCCCAGAGGATATTCCAATGGGAAGGGGGAATTTTCGATGGAGGGGAAGCCAGGTAATCTGGCATTATTTAAAAAACAATCAGAAATTAAATAAAAAAAAGTTTTCTCAACTGAAAGTAAGGAGCAACATTATTATGTATATGAGGACGAATTTTTTCATTCCTCCTCAGCACCTTGCTCTTTAAGCTAAAGTTTAAATTTTGTCCAAATTCTTTAAAAACAACTCCTGAAACACAAGGGTCGTGTGATTAGAACGATAAGTAACTTTTTTAAAAGGGCCAAAAAACTGTAGCGTGAAGAGTGAGGTGTCGAGGAGGGGGCAACCCCCCTCATATACGTAATAATTTCTGATCGTTTTAAGTTTTAATGTTGCTCCTTACTCTCAGTTGAAAAAATTTTTTTTTTTTATTTAATGAAGCTTATAGACAAACATCTTTCTAAAGGCAATGGAAAAATTATGTCAATTAAAGTAAGAGTATATAAAAATGAAAAAAGTAATTAATTACAAAAAATACACAAAACAATTGCCTACTTACAAACACTACTTACAAGATATAAACTCCCAGCAATCAGTTCTGCTGAGCAATTACGAAGCGTTGGACGGATGTTTTTTTAACAATATGGACAGTTATGAACTTGGTTATCAAACACCAAAATATTTAATGCTTTAAGACTCAATTGTTTATTAAAAGTAACGCTTTATCAAAGTAGTTTGTTCAAAGTAAAACATTAAAACTAAAATTTAATAAATCAAATAAAAATGTTTAATTCAATATTTTTAGAATACCAAACACCAATATATTTGACACCTTTATACTTCAGAAGTGTAAAAAATTGAATCTTTTTCAAAGTGAAAACTATATCAATGCAATCACTTCTTGTAAAAAAATAAATGATAATAGAACACAAGAAAGCATATCTATTCAGGGGTGAAACACAAAGATTTCTATCGGTCCATCTAACCAAAATATTTCTGGTCTTAATGGCTTCAAGTACCAGGGCATGAGTACTCCGGTGTTGCAATCGAAAGGGGGCAGCACATTTTTATTAGCACCACCTCCTATAAGTTTGTTCTCCCTATGCTTCCTATAATTATACGAACTTTCTTGTGTACTAATAACTGCACTAATTACTAAGAAACAAATACATATTTAGGATCACCATAAAAGCTGATTCTTTAATTAAATGTTATCAATAGTTAGGAATTATACTTTCGTTATTGACAAGAATCGTTATTTACTTACCATTCATTACTATGAAGAATCTATGTTTTTTTCGCTATTCTGCTCTTTTTCCTTTGGTTTCCTTATAATTACTTTATGGTCCAAAATTTACAGGGAGGGCCATGCCCCCCTGCCCCCCTTGCCGGCACCCATGGTTGCTCCAATTCATGGTAGTACTGACCAGATGATTCTTGTGAAGTACTGCAGTTCAGTAGAAACAATGATTTGACAATCAAGCAGCCACAGATCATTAGCAACCATAATGTTGGTATAGGAGGTGCTGAAATCCTAGGTAATGCACTGGCAAACTACTGGCCAATAGTTCGGAGCAAGAAAATGGTACTGGACTATTGAGCAAAATTTACACTGTACATTAACTTCAGCTGGATGGAAATTCTATAAAACAATCCATGCAAAAGACTCTGAAGGAAAGATCCAACAACTAGATTTCCTAAGGAAATTATCAGCTGGATTAGTGAACAATGAAGCTCATTGTGTATATGAGTCCGATGGAAGCCAGAGTACAACTACAGTCTTTCCAAAGGAGTTGAATGCTAATGTGTTTGGGACTGCCCTGAAATAAGGGGGAGGCAATTTCTGTAAGAAGAACACCAGATTTGGGTGCTGTTGAGTAGGCTAACAAGAAGATTTACCAAGTGGATAGCTTCAGTTACCTAGGTAGTATTATTACTGAAGATGGTGAGTGCAGTGAAGATGTTAAAAGTAGAATAGCCAATACCAAGGGTGTTTTCTCACAGCTGATGAAAAGTTTGGAAGAATAGGAAGATGAGTCTGTGAACCAAGACTAGAATATTGGAAACTACAGTAATGCTGGGGGTCAAGTATGGCTCTGAAGCATGGGCGCTTCAAAAAAAAAGGGAAGGGGAGTTGCTACATATTTTCCAGAGAAACTACCACAAATTGTTTTGGGTACCCAACTGACTGACTGTATCTCAAATAGTAAGCTGTACAAAAAATGTGGTTCAATCCTGCTTTCTAGGGTTAAAATTAGAGAAAGAATGAGATGGATAGGAAATGTTCTGCAGATGAAGGATGACAGATGGCCAAAGACTGTCCTTGCTGGTCAACCATCTAGAGCCAAACAAAAAGCAGGTTGTCCCCAAATAGGGTGGGAGATTGTTATAAGGAAAGATTTAAGGGAAACAAGAGCTTCTTGAGAGGGTGTAAAGAGGGATGATTTGAATAGATTGGGATAGAGGAGATGCATAGCTGTGTTGACCTTGGGCGGCTTGGTGCTGCAGTGAGTTATTAGCAGTAATAGAAGTAATTAAAAGAGAAAAAGACTAAGATCTTTGATGAAGCCATTGTTTGGTTCTTAACTAAAATTAAAACTTTGCGCAAAAAAAAATATGCCAGTCTTTTCCAAAATACCATTTGGTATATGGACTCAATCATTAAAACTAGATCATGTCCTATTAATGAATCATGATATTTTTCTCATACTATAGAAGCAAAGCAAAATTGGGTTATAAGATGAAATCACCAGTTAGTGGTGAGCTAAAATCATATTTTATACCCCAAAGGATCCATACTATACTTCTTGACTTTACAACAAGTTGAGTTGTAGCTTTACTGTTCTTTTTCAAAACTATTTTCATAAAATAAAAATGTCATTATCTTGCCAAAGAATGATTACCTTGCCTCTTTTTCAGGTGTGTGACTGACGTTCTTCTTTACTTCAGGATAATCAAGCATATTCTCAGTAAATAAGTAGACACTCATCTTTACTATAATGACAGTGGGCTGGTTTTCTTTTATCTAAAAGTCATGAATAATTCGCTAAAATAAGCCCACAATTCATAAAAACGTCATGTTGTTTTTGCACAATTCAGCATACAATAACAAATACAGATAATAAGAGTGAACTTTCCTAAAACTATATTGTTTAACGTTAACTTTTACTGAAGGAAGATATTCTTCCAATTAAAAAGAAAAGCTAGCTATGAAATAAGTCAAATAAAATGTTAAAGTGTAAAATATAGTTTAAACTTCTTTTTGACAAAAATTAACAATGCTCAAAACTAAGGTGGCTACAGCCACCTTTCCAAAAGAGAGGTAGGGGAAGGTGATTACGGTTTTTTTTTTTGGGGGGGGGGGGAGCAAGCCTATTAAAAATAATCCACATGTTACAAGGGGGCAATTGACATTACATGGAAATTTTGTCTGTATAGAAGGTAACAGTTTTTGGAATGGCCTCTTCTGAACTAAACAATAATAACAAATTCTTGCTTTATTAGATTCAGGATACTTCTATTAATTAGATTTCAAAGTCAATTCTAGTTAACTGCATACCAGCCCCACACCCTTCCTAAGCAATTGCCCAGGTTACACAAAGCATTTTCTTAATTACTCTATTTGTCCTAACTTATAGCACAGGGGCTCCTTTGAGGAAAAAAAAAATGAAAACTAAGTTAAAACAATATTAAATACTTATTTATCTAATTCCTAAAAGGGCATTGCATTACTTTACCCCCCCCCCCACATATGCACCCTTGGCCGTTAAATATACTACCCACTTTATACATTCCCATCATATTTTACAACAGCAAACATCCAAACTTTACAATGGGGACACAACTCAAATTTTACAATAGGGGCACATTCATCCCCAGGGGGGAAAGGTAAAGTAAAGCAATGTGACTTTCAGAATAACATTTAGTAAGTGTTTATGATTGCTAAGAGATGTTTTTGGAACTGTTTGGGGATTTCTTCAAAAGAGTCCCTTTGCTTCAGGTTTACCTTATTTTTGTAGGCTGTTCATTTTGTGGTATATTCTTAGTTTTTTCTGTTACTTAGTTAGGTAGAATATGAGCACATTACTCAATTAATCTTTTTTTTTACACTCTTTACATATTTACTAATTGCAGAGGTAAAGCAGCAGGACTAATTACATTTTAAGCTCCTTTTAGATTTCAGAGAGTACTTTTTTGGTATTTTTGTTAAAAAAATACAAGATTACTCTCCCTTTAAATTTTTAAAAATATATTTGCCCCCCCCCCCTCTAATTTGTTTTTCTTAATTGGTACAACTGTGGTAAAGTGAAGCAATATATATTTAGACATGTAATAAGCAAGTGTTTGTGATTGTTTAAAGGTAGTTTTCATAATTACTTGTACCCATTTTTGGTAAAAGCCCTGATTAAGGGACTGTTGAGTAGGTAAATATGTTAAGAAAACAATTTATACTTCATAACATGCAGAATAACTGCAGCTATCGCATTTTGACTGCAGTTCTTCTATACTCTACCTTCAACCCCTTTAATGTGCAAATATATAGCCCAAATTAAATATTTCTAATACATTGTGCCAATGTGTCTCTCTTGTTCCAAATAATGTACTCATAAATTGAATCAACTGTGACAAAACAAGAACCAGAAAAACAACAGTGATGGATGGTGGAATGTATTGGATATATATTTGTAAATTATGGAGGAGGTACCTTAAATCACAATTACCAGTGAAAATGACAAATCCTGTAAACACCAGTCAATAGTGATGGTCACTCATTGGGCACATCCCAAACTGTGCACCATGGCTTGCTGCACCAATCTCTGTCAAAAGCTGTCTTAAAGGCTTCAGTACTAGGGGATATGCCTATATTCTGGCTAAGGAAGTGCCATAGGCTATCCACACAGTTGGAGAAAAAAAACTTCACAACCTAGTAGTAGCATGTTTTCAGTTGGGGTAAAGTATAGTGGTCCTGTAGTCAAAATGTGTTAGCTGAAATTATTCTGCTTATTATATAGTAAGAATTGTTTCCTTAACATTTTCCTTCTCAATATCCCCTAATCTAGACCTTTACTCCCCTCCCCTTTCTAATAAAAAGATGATTAAAAAGATGCACCCAGTGGTGATTTGGTAACAGCATACAATTATGCCTGTTGAGAAGGAAACATGGCAAGAAAGCAATTCTTATATCTACTTCATAGTATGCAGAAAAATTTTAGATAATCTTTCCTAAAAGCACTCCACTTTTTTTTTTATTCTAATGTGCAAATATATAGCCCAAATGATATATTTCCTAAACTTTACTTTTTTAACTTAAGTTGTAGTTTGGAGTGGATATTTCCATGGTTGTAAAAGAAGGCCAAAGCCTCCAAAGCATAGGCCTACTTGTAAAGCAAATTTGACAACAGACCATGACGGGGCCTTTACACAAGATTATTTTTTTTTTTAGAAATTCCACAAAATGAGTTTTTCAAAGAAAAGTAAAGAGCTCCAGTAATGAGACCAGGAAAATATTTTTAGAAATAATTTTGTGGGCCATAGTCATGTTGCCACATTTCCTCAAGTATGTGAGAGTAGGAAGCTTCAAGTGATGTAAACACTCCTTGTATGGCATTTTTTTGATGCATTTGACCATGTTTGTTACTCTTTGTTGTACTCTTTAAAGTATTTCTTTGTCCTTCTTAAAGTATTGATGCCAGGGATATTCCAACCCCTAGGCAAAAGCAAACTAGTGCCTTGTAGAGCTTCATAAATACTTTTGGCCATCTGCTGAAGATAGTTCTTTTGATCATTCCAAGAGATTGGAGGGCAAATAACAATACAGATTTAGCATGGGTGCTGAACTTAAGTTGACATTCAACAATGCTTCTAAGATCTCTTTCTTCAAAAACTGCAGAGAGGGGGTACCTTGGAGATCGTGTTGCTGATGTGTATTTTGATTGCTGAAGTGGATTGCATTGCATTTATCAGCACTGAAAGAGAGGAGCCATGTATCAGCCCAAGTCCCAAGAATGTCAAGGTTTTTTTGGATAGATTGCAGGTCAGATTTTGTTTCAATTAATACCTTTAAATTAAAGCAACACTGATATGATAAATATTGAACAGTTCATATGAATGACCTACAAATTAAGTTAACATACCACTTGATGCCTATTTTTTTGCTCTTTCTAAATATAATAATTGCTTTACTTGCAAACTCAATTTTAAGCCCTTTATAGACCCTCAAAGATGATAAAATTTTCTCTTATTTTAGATGATGCTTATATATCTCTATTAGTGTCAATCTTGTGAAAACCAGTGTACCTGTAAATTGAATTGATAGTGAACAAAATCAATAACCAGTAAATTTTTTGCAGTTCATATTATTGATTTACAAATAGGCCTTAAGTAAACTTACCACTTGATGCCTTTTTATGCTCTTTCCAAATATAATAATCCTTTTTGTCAGAAAGGAATTTTACCCCACCCCTATATATACCAATTCAGGGTATATATTTGCATATTAGGGGTAGGGGTGTGGGTAAAGTTTAAATTTACCTCTCATTTACATCAGAAATAAAATTTACTTTCACCCCCCCCCCCCCTAAAGTGCTAAACCCCTGGGTGGGAGCAAACTCCATTTCCAACAAAAATGATTATCATATTTGGAAAGAGCATAAAAAAAGGCATCAAGTGGTGTGTTTACTTTATTTGTAAGTCAATAAAATGAACTGTGAAAAATTTAACCAAGAACCAATAAATGCATGGGAAATATATAACCTAATAGGCTATGGACCATAGCCTAAGCCTATATTTGGGAAAGGGTAAGAAGGCTATGTCAAAATTAAACCTGTAAGGAAGAGATTGTTAAATTCTGTAAGAGCATAAAAAAGGCATCAAACACTTTATTGTAGGCATAGCCTAGGTCATTTATTTGAATTGCTTGATATTTATACTGATTCAATCAAGAAACAGAAAAATGCATGGTAAATATACAACTTGTGCTATATATTTTAAAACTGAAGGGGGGAGGGGGCAGGGTTGACACCGTCAGTAGGATTTTACTAGATCTATTAAAAAAAAAATCTAGTAAATTTAGAGGATCTAGTAAATTTCACGAAATCTAGTAAAAACTAGTAAAAAGTCATGATTTATAGTAAACAAAACTTTTTTTTATTTTCAATGAATTCAAGGAAAAAAATTATTGTAAATATATGACAATTTACAATTTTTGCTTGTCTGTCTCTTAAGAGAGAGACAAGCAGTCACCTATTTTTATAAACAGACACTTCACTGCCTGCGTCTAAGGTTGACAAAATCATCTTTCTGTGTATCAAATCTTACCAACTAAAAATGAAGCTGTAATGACACTTGGGTTTGTGATGATTAGGAATCTATTGGAATTAAAACAAAAGCCACCCAAAACAAAAACCACCCAAGGTGATTAGGTGAATCTCCTCAGTCTGAAAATTACTATTGAGGAAAAAGGAGCCTGCTGAGAGAAATTGAAAGTAAGTAGAAAAGTAACATTATATATATATATATATATATATATATATATATATATATATATATATATATATAAAGTAAGAGTATATATATAGTAAAAGTAACATATAGGTAAATATCTACCAAATCATATTATTAATCTAGGAATAAAATAAATGCACCATTCGATGCCTTTTTTATGTTGATTATGACTATAATAAGCATTTCTATCGGACCTGAATTTCAGCCCCCCCCCCTTATATAGGCTATACCTGGTCAATATCTACCAAATCATATTATTGAGTCAGGACAAAAGTGAATACACCATTTGATGCCTTTTTTTTATGCGTATTACGAATATAATACGCATTTACATTGGAATTGATTTTCCGCCCCCCCCCCCACTATAACTGTCAAGTCAGGGTTATGTTGGGTATAGCATCTATAGGGGGGGGGGCTGAACTTTATTTCCAATAGAAATGCTTATTATATTCGTAATAAGCATAAAAAAAGCATCAAATGGTGTATTAACTTTATTCCTAAATCAATAATATGATTTGGTAGATATTTACCACCTAACCTAACCCTGAATTGGCATATATAGGGGGGGGGGGGCTGATATTTATTTCCGATAGAAATGCTTATTATATTCGTAATCAGCATAAAAAAAGGCATCGAATGGTGCATTCACTTTAGTCCTAACTTAATAATATGATTTGGTAGATATTTACCAACATATATATATATAGTCCTAGATAGTCCTAGTTACTAGATAGTCCTATTTGTGTCAAAGAATCCCATTTAACCATTTTTCAATATATATATATATATATATATATATATATATATATATATATATATATATATATATATATATATATATATATATATATTTATCAGCATAATAAAAGGCATCAAATGGTGCATTCACTTTAGTCCTAACTCAATAATATGATTTGGTAGATATTTACCAACATATATATATATATATATATATATATATATATATATATATATATATATATATACATGGGCGCCCATAAGCGTAATTCCAGGGGGGGGGCAAACCTCGTCTAATTGGCACTTTTAATGCTATATAATAGAAATCTCAGAACAAAAATATAAAAATAAGGCAGCATCATTCAGCGAGGGGGGGTACTTGTAGATAGAAAGTTTATCATCCTTTCATCCTAGGGTAGAACTATCATAAATACTAATATTTGTGGGTTGGGGCAATTGCGGGTGGGGCACTCGCAATTGAGTCAAGGTCTAAAGCTATGATATAGGTTTGATACATTAATAAACATATATTGTTGTCAAATATTAAATAGTCGTTCCATTGTTTATATTTGAGTCTCTAAACTAAAATGGCTCCTGACCACTGTGTTAGGTGAATGCTGTGACCTTGAGTGCTTCTTCTCTTCTGAATGAGATGACATATGGTTTCAGTCTGCGCAGGGGCGGATCCAGGATTTTTTTAGGGGTGGGGCGCAAAATAGGTTGATCCACAAAAAAATTAGGGGGGAGGGGGGCAAAAGCGGTTGATCCAATAAAGTGCATTATGAGCAAGTTTAACTAACGCAAACTTGAGTTTGCGTTAATTAAACGGAAGAAAACGATTCTCTGTCATGTTTCACAGTTGGACCTCAAAAATCCATGCAAATTTTGGAAAGCTTTGTCCCTTTTTAAAGACGCTGCTGGAAATGAACTGTTTCCATACTTGCCAAAGTTCTTTCTGACTCTCTGCAGCTTGCCCCATTCAAGTGCTGGAGCAGAGAGACAGTTCTCAATTTTGTCCGTCATTAAAACCAAAAATCGGAATAAGCTAAATATCTTGACTGTTTCAGCTCTTATGAAACCAAAGCAACTTGTCCTCAGATTGTCAAGTAGAGTCCATGACAGGGTGATCCCCAGCGATTTGACTTTGGCTACCAAGAAATGGAAACAAGTGGATCCCTTGAGTCAGAATTTGACACTAGTCAATGCTTTAAATTTGGATGAGGACGATTAAAGCCTTTTAAGTGCGACTTTTTTAATTATGACTACACGTTTTTCTTTTTAATATTAAATTCGTATGATTCACCTGACCTGAAGACTATTGACAAAATGGTATTTTTAAACTAATTAATATAAGTTTTCTTTTTCTTGGCAGCCCTAGTCCAATTTGAGGTGTACTTTTTAACTTACATAATTTTACAACTAAACCGGTAGCCGATTATGTTGTTTTCATTTTGAAGTGAAATAGATTAAATTGGTTTTTTGATTCCCTAGAATACGAACGAGAAAGAATCCAGAAAAAATCAGTTAAAAAAAATCATAAATTAATTGCTTTAAAATCTGCCAGACATCTTTATAAGCAGCTTATCCCGAATTTGAAGACCAGCCCAATTAGTGTTTTAAAACTGGCAAATTTCCTCCTAAAACTGTAAAATTGAATGGTTTAGATTTCAAACCTAAAAACGGAAACTGGGGGACAAATTTCAAATGCTGTCACTTTCAAACACGCCTCAGATTCTTAGCACTTCATCGTCTGAATTGCTTCATGATGAGTTGTAGCTGTTTGTCTTTGTAGATTGTTTTTTACTTTTTCAATATATCTGAATTTTATGACCTGAAGAACATTGATAAATTTAAAGCCAGGCTTCACCAGCAAAATTTCCAGAATCCAAGATTCCAGACTATTGTTTGACGTCTTGTATACACTGCATCTGGACTATTATGCCTATCCAGTAGTACATCCAAATAATCCAAAAAAAGGATTTTTGAACATAAAGGTTTCCAGAATTTTCAATCATACTATGAAAACAAAAGAAAAGAGAAAAAGAGAAAAAAACGAAAAAAGATTGTGAAAATCGTACTGATTATCCTCCTATAGTAAACATTGATGCTTGATGGTGTGCGTGCAGCTACAACAGCATGAGAAAAATTTTTTTTAGGGCATTTAGTAGAAACAGATGCAATCTAGCAAATTTTTTCTCTCCAATTCAGTAAATTCTTCTAGATCAGGGTGGCAACCCTGAGGGGGGGTGTAAAATAAAGTGAAATCCTTACAGAAATGACAAGGTCAGCAACAATTTTTCTGCATAGCCTTTTATGAAGTAGGTCTAAAAATTATTTTCTTAGCAGATTTTCTTTTAAACAGTCCTAATTATATTATGATATTGTGTATGTAGGCTTTTTGGTAAAGTTCTACAAAATCATATTATTGATTTAGGAATAAAGTGAATACACCATTCGATGCCTTTTTTTTATGCTGATTACGAATATATTAACCATTTCTATCAGAAATGAATTCCACCCCCCCCCCCTATATATGCCAATTCCGGGTTAGGTTTGGCATAGCCGATATAGGGGGGGGGGGGAGAAAAATTCATTTCCGATAGAAATGCTTATTATATTCGTAATCAGCATAAAAAAAGGCATCAAATGGTGCATTCACTTTAGTCCTCACTCAATAATATGATTTCATAGAACTTTACCTAAAAATTGGCACAAATTGGGTGTATTTTGCCTTCACAATAACAATGACAAAACTCAAAATCTTAAAGTCTAGTCTTTACTGACAACTTCTACTGACAGATTCAGGAATCTGTCAATAGAGATAGGTGAAATTTTAAGAACCCTGTAGGGATTTTCATATCACATTCCAGGCTAACCTAAACTAACCCTGAATTGGCATATATAAGGGGGGCTGAAATTCATTTCCGATAGAAATGATTATTAGCTTATATTTGTAATCAGCATAAAAAAAAGGCATTGAATGGTGTATTCACTTTTGTCCTAACTCAATAATATGATTTCGTAGAACTTTATCGACTTTTTACCTTCTGCTTAGTTAAGCATTTGAAAAGGCTCAAAATTAACTAATTTGCCATTATCAGTTAGGCCTAGCACCAATTTCAAGAAAAACAACCAGAAAACAAGTGATCATTGTATAAAACTTGACCTATATCAATACATTAAGGGAATAAAGATTCGGTAAAAGCATAAACGCCACTTACGATAGGAAAGGTAGCAGTTAGTATTTTGCAATCAAAACTTGTTCTAATTTCCTCATGTTGAAGACATTTGTATTGTTTGCCGACTTTACTTGACTGTCGTATTTCTGGAAAAATGGCGAAATAATGTCGCTATTTTCTCGTTTTTTTTTGTTGTTATTTTGATTTGGCTGAAAAAAAATGAAGAACTTACTAGAAATAGGTTTTTAATGAGGAAGATGGGGAACAAATCAAAATCTATAGCAATGAGAATTAATCTGAAATATGCGCAGTTGAGAGTTCCCTGAACTTGCCATTCAACGACTGAACTTGTCATTTTCACGATGATTTTCAATTCAATTATAAACATATTTAAAGTCATAGCAGTAAATAAGAATTTGGAATAAACAGTGAAATTTTCCCAAAGTTATACAACGAAAATTTACCGAGTTTTGACCCGATTTAGACCTTCATAGAAGAGAGGGTCGTTGGAGTTTTGCCTCAAACCTAACATTAAAAAAAGCTTTTAATAGGATTGGAGATGAATTTTAATATGATTTATTCTCTAGTCAAGGAATGCACAAAAGTCAGAAAGAATAAGATGCAGCGCGCTAGCGCTGCCTAAGTAAAGAACGATGTGGCCACACTGTGTTTTTATTTTTTTTTCTTCTTCTTGTTTAGTCGGGCACTTCGTATCGAAGGAGTTGTCGTAGAAACTTCGAAAAGAGCTCAGTCGATGGAAATTGGAGTGGCTAGTGCCCTTTTTAATATTCGAAAGTGATTAGAGGGCAAGTTGCCCCCCCCACGCCCATCCGTACCCCCAACACCACCCATCCAAATTGTGAGGTAGTCAATTTGTTCAGCGTAGTTGATTTTCAGATAGAAAATATGTTTTTGAGATGGACACTCCCCCACAACCCTCGGGGGAAGGGTTTTAAGTTATGCCCTGTGGGCATATAAGAACGATATTGGCACAATGTATTATGTATTATTTTTTTCCTTTAGAGCAGGGCACTTCATATGGAAGGGGTCCTCGTAGAAACTTCAAAAGGGGTTCATTCGATTGGACATTGGGAGTTCTAGTGCCCTTTTTAATAGTCGAAAGTGATTTGAGGGCAACTAACCCCCTCCCCCGCCCACCTTTTCCCAAATCATATCCAGTCAAAATTTTGAGATAGCAAAATTATTCAAAGTAGTTTTAAGTTCTGTAACTTAGGTCTTTGAGGATGGCAAACCCCTCACAGCCCTCAGGACAAGGGTTGTAAGTTATGCCTTGGGGTTATATAAAGTTTTTATAGAACTTGTTATCGTAGAAACTTCAAAAACGGCTCATTCGATTAGTAATTGAAAGGGATAGTGCACTTTTTAATAGTCGAAATTGATTTGAGGGCATCTATGTGAAATGGCTAGTGCCCTTTTTAATAGTCGAAATTGATTTGAGGGCAACTAGCCCCCCTCTCACCCACCTTTTCCCCAAACACATCCAATCAAAATTTTTAAATAGCCATTTTGTTCAGTGTTGTGGATTTCCAGATAGAAATTATGTTTTTGAGGAGGACACTCCCCCAGAGCCCTCAGGGCAAGGGTGGTATGGTATGCCCTGGGGGCATATGAGGTTTTTAATGAACGTGTCGTCGTTGAAACTTTAAAAAGCGATCATTTGATTATAAATTGAAAGGGCTAGTGTCCTTTTTAATAGTCGAAACTGATTGGGAGGCAACTAACACTCCTTCTACGCCCACAATTTCGCCAAACATATCCAATCAAAATTTTTAGATAGAAATTTTGTTCCACGCAGTTTAAAGTTCAGGAAATTGTACCTCTGAGCAGGACACTCCCCCCACAGTCTTCAGGGCAAGGGGTATGCCCTGGTAGAATACAAGGTATTTATTGAAATCTTTGTCGTAGAAACTTGAAAAAGAGCCCTTTCGATTTAAAATTAGAAGGGTTAGTGCCCTTTTTAATAGTCGAAAGTGATTTGAGGGCAACTAGCCCCCTCTCACGCCCACCTTTTCTCCAAACACATCCAATTAAAATTCTTATATAGCCATTTTATTCAACGTAGTTGAAAGTTTCGGAAATTAGGTCTTTAAGGACAACCCATCCCCCCCACCACCCCCAGGGCAAGGGTTGTAAGTTATACCCTGGGACCATGTAAGGTTTTTATAGAAAGCGATGTTGTAAAAACATCAAAAAGGGCTCATTCAATTGAAAATTGATAGGGCTAGTACCCTTTTAATAGTCGAAAGTGATTGAAGGGCAAATAACCCCCCCCCCTCTCACGCCCACGTTGATCACGTTGATTTTCTCGCTGTTTGTTTTGTTCTAGCCATATTGATAGTTTGCCATTGATAGGCTTGAAATTGTTATAGTCAAGATCGATGTGGGTAATGTATGATTTTTTTTTGGTTTTTGTTGTTTTTTAGGCCAGGGCACTTCGGATCGAAGGAGTTGTCGTAGGAACTTCTGAAAAGGCTCATTTGATTGAAAATAGAAAGATCTTATGCCCTTTTTAATAGTCGGAACTGATTGGAGGGCAACTAATCCCCCTCCCACGCCAACCCTCCCATTTGCCTTTATGTTTAAAAACTAAATGTTGCGTTAAGATTAAATCGAAATGCACTGTGTTAATGCTAATTCCCAATAAGGAATCTCAGCAGTATCCCAAGAACGACAGAGGGTATTATGTTCAAACTTTCGTGGCTACTTCTGCTCTTAAAATTTAACCAAGTCAAAATAGTGCAAGTGTATCCCAGCTATCAAAGAAAGTAAGCAGATTTTTTTGCGAATGGTATAAAGTTTTCCATTTCAGGTCAACTAGAGGAGCTATGAAACGAAATTAAACACTAATATTTGTGTTCAGATTTTTGAAAGGGTGTATGTTGTTAAAAATTGCTAAAAATTTTCCTCCAGCATACAAATAGTAGACCAAACTATAAAGTCTTAAAAAAACAAAAAGATTTAAAGTATTATTTTCTTCTTCCCTGAAAAGACTATGTCAATATAAAACGAACAGAAATTAATTAAAAAAAACTTTTTTCACAAAATAAGTTCTTCAAAGAAAACTAAAGAATTCCATTAAACCAAAAATGAGCAAAAATAAAATCAAATAGTCCACCAAGCGTAAAACTACCACAAATCAGCATCGATAAATAAATGAAACCCAAAACAAACAGAAATTAAGATAAATAACCGAGTCGAACTCAAAACGAGCAGAAATTAACTTTAGTAGGGCTCAAAACCCCTATGCCTTCCCAAGGCCAGAATTTAATGTCCACTTTACTTAAAAAAATACAAATGATTGTGCATTGTCAGTTTAATATACATATATTGATATTTAGTAATCGAAATGTTAATATTATTTGATTTATTAAAGTTATAAAAGTAAAAAAAATTAAATTTTTTTCAGTAAAGCGCAAATTATGTTCTGGTTCACGTAATGTACACTTTTTATATGTTGACAAAAGTATGATATGAAGGGTTGCCCCCTCCTCAATACCTTGCTCTTTACGCTAAAGCTATTAGCACTTTTAAAAAGCTTCATATTCTAATTAAACAGCCCCTGTGTTTCAATTTTAGTAAACAGTCAAATTTTAGCGCACAGAATAAGGTATTGAGGAGGAGGCAACCCTTCATATATGACATAATTTCTGTTCGTTTTTCAAATAATGCCGGTAAATCTTGCTCACCCTCTATGAAATATACCCCCCCCCCCCTTCACGGAAAATACCTCCGTGGAAATTTCATCCAACGTAAGGTGCACCCCCCCCCCGTCGAATTCCCTCCAGACAGCTCCTTCCTCGCTGAGAATCCCCCCTCTGAAAAATTGCTTGTGGACAATTTACTCTGAAAAATTATCATTAACATTTTTTCATTGGAATAAGACTTTAATCTCTAATCGGTTTCTCGATCACTCCAGAACATCTCCATATAACAAATTTGGCAAAGAGAATGTAAGACAATTAAAAAGAATTTTGTATATTAATTCTGTCAAAACCCTAATACTTATGTTTGAAAATATAACTATTTATTATGATTACGGTTATCCACCCTTTGCCCTGCAATACTAGCTGCCAGACCTTATTTGCAAAATAATTACAAAACTCAGATTTTGATCCTCCCATTTTATAAGTAAAGAACGATTTTGGCACAATGTATTATTTTTTTTTTTTCTTCTTGGTCTTAGACCAGGGAATTTCGTATCAAAGGAGTTGTCGTAGAAATTTCAAAACGGCTTATTCGATTGGAAATTGGAGTGGCTTGTGCCCTTTTTAATAGTAGAAAGTGATGGAAAGGCAACTAACACCCCTTTCACGCCCACAATTTCCCCAAACACATCCAATTTTGAGATAGCCATTTTGTTCAGCGTAGCTGATTTCCAGATAGAAATTAGGCTTTTGAGGAGGACACTCCCCCACAGATATCAGGGCAAGGGTTGTAAGTTATGCCCTGGGGGCATATAAGGTTACTATAGACAAAGTGGTCGTATATACATCGGAGGAAGCTCATCAGATTGGTAATTATAAGTTCTAGCACCCTTTTTAAGACTCAAAGTGATCGGAGGGCAGCTACCCTGCCCCTACCTCAACCGTCGTGTTTGTCCGAAATGTATCCAAAAGAAGTTTTAAGATAGCCATTTGATTCAGAATAGTCCAAAAATCATATAGCAAGCCTTTTGGGGTTGAAACAAACCCACCAGAGCCTGGGAGCAAGAATGGTAAGTGAGGATATTGAAATAAACATCTGAAGAAATGTTGAGGGGAAGTTGAATAAAATAAAACCTACTATGTGCATACGGATTACTTATCCGGCCGTATCAGCTATATTTTTTTTAACGGCTTATCGTATCAAGAGGAAACTTCAGGGGATCATGGGTGGGATGTTCAGTTGACCAAAAGGCGAAATGTACCTGCTACTACTTTTATTAATGCTGTTGATACTATTGTTAGGCTATTACTTCTAACAACAGTACACTATTACTGCTACTACTACCACTACTACTATGATATTAGTACAAATAAGGCTACGCGTATGAAGGTGAAAATTGATAAATTTTTGAGGAAAAATTTGAACTAAATAAAAATACACTATGTGCATGCAGATTGTCTAAAGGGCGTATCTCAAGAATGTATTTTGGTATTAAGTTGCAACTTTCAGAGAATACTTAAAGGGGAAGATCAGTTGACAAAAAGGTAAGCATGTCACTTCTAACATTAATAGCACTACTACTGCTACTACACTACTCCAACTGCTGCTTCAATTGCAACAGCTTATAAGGCTTAGAATATTGAGGTGAAAAGGGCGTCAAAAGGGGGTCAAAAGTGCACAGCAATATTTTTGGAACGGCTTTCCGTGTCAAGATAAAATACCGGGGCATCATGAAAGGGATGTTCAACTGACTAAAAGGCAAGCTGTACATGCTACTACCGCTATAAAAACTGCTGCTACTACTGTTACTACTACTACTAATACAACACTAACACTGGAACTACTTCTCCTACTACTACGACAACTACTGTGATACTAGTACTGTTAAGGCTATGTCTATGAAGGTAAAATTTGAGAGAATATTGATGGCAAATTCAAACTAACAAAATACATTATGTGCATTTAGATTGTCAAAATAGCGTATCTTAAGAATTGATTTGTGTATTTAGTTGAAACTCTCAGAGAATGCTTCAAGGGGAATCAATTGACCAAAAGACAATTTGTGTACACTACTACTAATACTACTGTCAGTGCTACATTTACTAGTTCTACTACTATCATTATATTGCTCCAATTACTACTTCTATTGCAACTACTTGTAAGGCTAAGAGCATTAAGATGAAAATTTCAAGAAGTATATGAATATACAGGTTATCAATAGGACATATCAACAATGTCATAGCAATGGCTAATTGTATTAAGTTGAGCACTAATACTACTGCTGTGACTACTATTACAATTATACCTAAGGGTATGAAGGTGAACCTTTCAGAGAATATTTAGAGAGGAATGCAAACTGAATCACAACACGTAATCCGTGCGCAGGCTGTCAAAAGGGGATATCAGCAATATCTTATTAATAGTTTTGTGTGTGAAATTAAAACTTACAAGGCTTTTTGTGGGTAATGTTGAACTAACCAAAAGACAATGTTTGCATCATAATACTACTGCCTCTAGTCCTGCAACAAAATTTTTTTTTTCAATATTTTCAATTTTATAACTTTAATAAATCAAAAACTATTAAGATTTTAAAGGATAAATATCAGCATATGTATATTAAACTGACAATGCACATCCATTTGTATTTTCGTTTTTCAATAAAGTGCAAATTATGTTCTTTCCTTGAGAAGCCATAGGGATTGTGAGTCCTGCTCATGGTAATATCTGTTCGTTTTGAGTTTGACGCGATTATGTTTTTTAATTCCTGTTCGTTTTGGGTTTCTTTTATTTATTGATGCTGATTTGTGGTAGTTTTCCGCTTTTTAGATTATTTGATTATATTTTTGCTCATTTTTGGTTTAATGGAGTTCTTTACTTTTCTTTGAAAAACTTGTTTTGAGGAAAAGTTCCTCAAAACAAGATCCCAAACCATGCTAAATTTAGTAGCGTTTAATTGAAACCACCTGAAGATTCAGCGGCAATTCACACGGTTCAGGGGTAGTCGCACCTAGGTTTCAAGCTTCTCCGTTCACACGGAGTATTCTTTCTTGAACCTGGTTCTTCAAGATCCACCAACCATGGCTTATGAATTTGGCACACGAGTTGAAAGTTAAAAAATATGGATGAGGAGGTTCAGGACTTTCGTAGTCATCCCTAGGTTCCAAGCTTATTCGTTCACACGGAGCGTTCTTTCTTGAACCTGGTTCTACGAGACCAACCAATCATGGCTTATAATGTTGCACAAAATTGAAAGTTGAAAAATATAGACATAGACATAGACGTAGGTTTATTAAGATCGAACAGCGTAGCCATGGCTAATTTATGTCGTCTTTACAACAATATGAGAAGAAAAAAAAAAAAATACAAAGAACACTATAAAAACACTAACACGTGAATTCAAATAACACTAAGTCTTGTTGAATGCTTCAACGAAAAAGGGGACAAACGTGTTTTTGTAGCGGTTGGTCCTGCAGACAGGGGGTTGTAGCTTCGACTGGGATCTGGTTCTTTGGTTAACAGGAGCATCAGGTGGGAGGATCAGTCTGTGATGGGGCGAAGATAGCAGTGACTTGCCGAGGGACAGGATCAGTGATAATCGTCTGTCGCTGAGAGATTCAAGGTTCAGTTCTTGCAAGAGTTTGTTGTAGTCGTCACTTCTGTTACCAACGATTATGTTAACAGCTCGTTTCTGCAAAGATTCAAGGTCATCGCAAAGGTAGTGGATGCTCTGGACAAAAGGTCCCCAGACAGCGACGGCATATTCGAGTAGAGGTCTCACATACGTAATATAGGCATTTTTTAGGCTTTGAGTGTCGCAGCCAAACCTGCGCATCAGGACTAGGATCTGAAGTGATGCATTGCCAGCCTTAATAACCTTCTCCACGTGTTCGGTGAATGTGCAGTCCATCGATAATGTGACTCCGAGGATTTTTGCAGATTGAACAATAGGGAAAGGGACTTGCGGGAATTCCAGATCACGTTTTAAGGGGCAAAACCTGAGGATCGTTGATTTATCTGCATTCAGTGTCAACTTGTAACGTTCACAGTCCACAGAGAAGGATGCCAGAAGGGTCTTGCTGAACTGAAGTTCGATTACACCTTCTCTCACGAGGTATTTGAGGACAAATGATAAATCGTCGATGAATTTGAGTCGCTCTTCGAAATTCTGAAGGAGGAAGTTGATGAGGGAGATAAATATGAAACCAGCAAGTCTTGTACCCTGCGGGGCTCCACAGGTAAGTTTAGACCAGTATGAGATCAAGTCACCTTCAAACAATGGAAATACACACTGCATTCTGTCCTGAAGGAAGCTCATCACTAATGCAAGAGACCGCTTCTGTGCGCCCATTGCTCGCATATTTTTTACTGCCGTAAGATGACAAATCAGGTCAAATGCCTTCCTGAAATCGGCGAGAGCTAGGTCGATGAAGGTACTGCCCTTGTCAAGCCACTTAAAGATAATGTCAACTAGGCGCACGAGGTATATCGAGGTATTGCAACCTTTGAGGCCGCCATACTGGTAACGGTCTATGTTTTCCCGCGTTTGCTTGAGCAATTCACGCAGGATGAATGTCTCGGTGACTTTTGCAAAGGTAGATGTGATTGATATCGGTCGTAACTCGTTGCAAGATTTGGGTGTTTTAGTCTTCGGTATAACACGCACAAATGCGCGTTTCCAGCACGACGGGAAAGTTGACTGGGCGAAACATTCGCTGATGATGTGTCCAAGTGGCTTGGCAAGGAAAGAGAGAACTCTCGTATTAACCTTATAGGTAGCTCTTCAGGAAAAGAGCTACTGGATGGACACAACTTGTTCAGCTCATTGAAAACTTGATACTCAACTATTTCGATTTCACCTTCGTCAGGGCATATTGACAGTAGATTCTCTATTTCAGTGTTAGTTGGGGCAGGAAAGGATGTACAAATGTCAGTAAAGTAATTGTTGACGTCATTTGCACTCACGAGTGACCCATCATCGTTCAGAATACGGATACTGGATGATACTGTTTTTCCAGCAATCTGCCTCACTAGACGGTGCCATTTACGGGGATCCTTTTTTATTTCAGGGTCCAAAAGGGATTTTCCGAAGGACTTTCTTGCCTCGCGACAAAGGCTAACGATTTTGTTTCTTAATAATCGTAACGACGTTGCGTCACCACTTGACTGCCTTACAGTGTTTTTTTTGCGAATCAGCTGTTTTATTTTTGGAGTGATCCAGGGCTTGTCAGATTCGCTCACGACAAATTGCTTTTCCGGGAAAACTTCTAAGTATTTCTCATAGAGTAGGGACTGAAATATTTCTGCTTTCCTGTTGACATCGCTTTCGTTGTATACTTCGCTGAAGCAGTGAGTACCAACCCACATTCCGTACGTATTAATAGCAGACTTCGTGATAGGTCTCCGGAGTACTTTTATTTTCTTAAGCTTCCTGATTTCACTTTTTGCCTTCATCAGCAGAGTGTGATGGTCCGATTTGCCCAATGGCCCGTTCGAAAACACGTCTTTGTAATATGGAGCAAGGTTTGTAAGAATAAGGTCAAGGGTACTCCCGGTCACATGGGTGGGTATCTTGACCACTTGTGACATACCCAGCGTATTAGCAAGCCATTGTTTCTTTGTTTGGTTGAAGTCACCAGCTATTATGAAGCCCGGGCGGCTATACGGCTGACGTAATGTGTCTAACGTAGACTGAAGGTAGGATACCAACAGCCGTCTGTTCTTGGCACTTTCAGGATAGTAGATACTTGCAATAATGATGCAAGAGACAACTCGTGGTAAATGTTTTGGCTTGCATAATGCCCAGATCGCTTCATGGTTAGGGTCATTGAAGTTATCTAAATATTTGCAGGGGATATCATCGCGTACATACAGGGCAACACCTCCGCCAATCCTGTCTGTTCTAGTGTTCAAGAAAAGCTTGTAACCAGCCATCCTTCCACTTGTTTCGTCGAGCTGCCATGTTTCGGTAATTGCGGCGATATGGATATTATTCTGACGTAGAATGACATCTAACTCATCTACTTTATTCGTTAGTGAGCGGACATTGCTCAGAAGGAAGTTGGGAAGTTGGTGTTTACAAGAGAGAACCTGCGGCGATAATACTGGAGGACAATCAGACCCGAAATCATTGGTAGGATCATTGTTGTCAGGGATCAGCCGGGGCGGTAGGCTCACGCGCGGGATTGAGACTAAACACCTCTCACGCTTAGGCTTTTGGCTGGCCAATCGTCCGTAGGTGACTAACACGTCAATCTTAAATTTCTTTCTGCCACCTCTGCGTCCTCTTCTTCTTCGCTTGCGAACGAAGGGACTGTCATCTATATTTTTATAAATTCTTAGTGTGACGAGTGTGGCTATGACAGATGGCGCCAAAACAGCAAAAGAAATGAAAGTACCTTTTTTGCATTGATCAATCCAGTTTTCAGCAGCAGCCTCAGTCACAAAGAATAGCACTATTAATACAGTTTTTATTAATACCACTTTCATCGCAAAGGGAGGAGTATTTCAAGGCACTGAACAAGTTAAACTAGGATAGAATGACTTGCAGCCTCAACGGCGCGAGAGCCATCTATCAGGAACGGCGCGAGAGCCAAATATGGATGAGAAGGTTCAGGACTTAGCGTTTTTTGTATGGAGTTCTGTCTGGATTGGCACTATATATGCTTATGGCAGGCCAAGCTGGCAAAACAAAAAGAAAAAGAAGGATAGGGACAAAAGAAATCTTCAGAGAGCCAAGAAGATTAATTGAAAGCCAAGTCCAGCTTTTTCTCTGCCTTATCATACAAAAACCTTCTGATCTCTAAATACACAATAAGTTCTTCGAGGAAATCCACTTTTATGTACCACTTGCTCACCCTCCATTCCTGTCAAATTCTTACCACTAATCTTCGATGTAATTGGTTGACAACCTAGTCTTAGTTCATGGTGAGTAAATCCAAATTGAATTATTATTACACCTGGGACTGAGACTCTGAGACCCATGTGAACGGAAAGCTTTTGCCAAGCCATAGTTGTAGTTAAGATTACGACTACGACTAAGCCCTGTGTGAAGGGTCACTTATCGTTGAATATATTCCGGTAGTTAACCAATCTTTTGAGAACAATTTAGAGATCGTCTTGTCGATCTCGATCGTCTTGTCGATCTTAGATGATCGATTTTCATTGATCGTCTTTTGCATTTCTGACTTAAGTTAAACGTATTTACCAAGTTAAAAGCGTTACATAAATACTTTTTTGGGGATATGTTTATGTGACTGAACTTCAATCTTAAATTTTTTATTATTTCTTTGTTTTTTTCCTTAAGACAATGTCAATGCTCCTTTTTTACAACTTGTACTCTATCCAACAATGCCATGCCACTTGTTTCTCAAAAAGGTTGGTGACAGTTTAGTAAGAGATACACCATCGCCTATCATTACACTGTACCTGCACCTGTAAAAAGTAAGTTAGACATTATCTGCTATTTGTAGTTATTTTAAAATGTATTGATTTTATTTTATCGACAAACCATGGGTATTTATTGCTGAGAAAGATTGGAAGAAGCTTTGTTGAGAAGAAGGTCAGGTAAAAACTGTCTAAGAAGTCCTTGCAACTGTTTTTTATACTAAAAATGAATATAGATACTTTTAGGTTGGATAACCCAGGTTTAGATTGGGTAACCCTCACAATAACAAAGTCACTTAATCTTAATAATAACAGTATTTTAACTATTTTGGATTCCAGCATAATTGCTGATCTGAAAAAAATTATTAGTTAGTTAAAATTTTTGAACTCAATAAAAAAAAATACGTTTTCCAAAGAGCTTCTGCTGAAGTAAAATACGGCAGTCAGTGGCGGATCCAGGGGGGGGGGGGACGCCCCCCCCCCCAGCCTAGTCTAAAGCAGTGTAATTTCCTTAATTACCTCAAGTTTACGTTAATTAAACTTGCTCCTAACGCAAGTTTATCGAATCAACCTATTTTGTGCCCCCCCCCCCTAAAATTATTTTGATCGGATCAACCTGTTCCCCCCCCCCCTAAAAGAAATCCTGGATCCACCCCGGATGGCAGTTAAATTAATTCCCCAAGTCCCACCTTTCCTCATCATCATAAATGTTATATAATTTTGTAGTTAATAAGCAGCAAAGTCTGTCGTACAACAGGTGAGAAAAAACGGAGTCGTAGCGTTTACTCTCGTGTAAGGGATTAGCCCTTAGGGAATCAAAATTCAAAACTGTTGACTCATCCGAAGAAGAGTTTTAAACTTGATCCAGGGCGGGATCCTGCGTGTGAACGCCGATCAACGAAACTATTTTGATAGCTACAAATGTTCTACTGTGAAAAAATGAACTCTAGAAAGTTTGACCAGTAGATTATTTAACTTTTAATAATACAATATAAAAAACCGTTTGAAAAATATGTTGTGTTTCTGTAAAACTTTAATGTGTTCAGTTCAGGCGTTGTAGTCTGGTCTTTGAGGAGTGGAAAAATCATCTTCGTTTCGAATTTTGAAATTAGCTGTTTACTTTTCATAGAAATTTCTTTTGTTCCTTTACATTTTTTAACTGCTATAATCGTCTGTCTATATATTAACAGAAGCACTGTTGGTTAATTAGTTTAATCTATAAAGGCAGATAAGAGCATAAACATGGTGTGGTAGTCACGATAGGAATAATGCCATTATGATTTTCGCTTTCTATATTCCAACATTCATCCCAGATTTGTAATCAACGACCTTAGTAATCCTTCAGTGGTGAATTTGGTTAAAGTCAAATGGTATTTGTGAAATATATAATTAATGTATTTTGATTTTGAATTTTATATTGTAATATGAGCCTCAGAAGTTAATTTAACAATCTCAAGGATCTTTAAATGGCCACTTCGGTAAGAGTCAAACACTGTTTATTTGACCACGCGTTTTGACTTTGGACTTCTTTGATATTGCAATATTGGCCTCAGACTTGTAATCAACACCCTTAAAAGTTCTTGTATATCTGCTGTGTTACAAATCAAAAAACATTTATATGATATGTTCTTAGTGTATTCTGATTTAGGACATTCACACTGCCATATTAATGATTTTTATTGATTTCCCATTGAATTATTAAAAACTATTTTCTGAATAATTCTGGAACAGACAAGAGTGAAAAGAGGTATAACATATATATGTACAAAAGTAGTGCTGAAGGGGGCAATTTACCAAGGGTCACACTTTGGTACCTCCAGTCTTCAAGATTAAATTTCTTACTCTGTTTTCAGCTTTCAGTTATGTGTAACATTTCAACAGTTTGTGCAACATTTGCTTCATATGCTTTCATTGTAACTTTTCCATATTAAAAGTGCGCTTTCCAACAAATCTCCTATGTTTCTCTCCCAAAGGATTTGAGAGGAAAATAAGTTTCTCATATTGTGGTTTTCTACAAAACGCAATAGATTGGAATTTGATTACTGCTCGCAAGTAATAGTTGAAAAATTACTGATTAGGTCCAGAATGGCATTTGGAATCATAACCTCTTAAAGTCGTATGGAATGCAAAAACCTTTAGATCAAATAATATCTTATTATCCATAAAAAACATCGTTATTTTGAAGGAAGTATGTGCAGAGACATTTTATTGTATGCAAAAGCTGTTTCTTTTTGTTTATACAGTTCCGGTTTATTACGTCATAGATTTTCTCCCTACTACCTTGAAACATGGCAATAAAAGCTAAATGAACAGCGACTGGAACACATCTTTAGAAATATTAATCGATAAGTGAGCCAAATCGCAAGCTGATTCAGTCTAACCAACTTAGTCCACAACTGGGAAGAAAAATGGGTGGTGCCAATCAGCACATGATAGTTTCATAGTAAAGTTATAGACTTTTTTTCCATAATTTGTAACCTAGGTTGGTAAATACTTTCTTAGACCACACTGGCTATGCATGACATATGAATCTAAGAGAGGAAAGGAAATTGGAGCTAAGAGAGGTGAAAGAGGTAATTGAGATAAAAAAATATATATAAACAGGAATGGGGTTATAAATAGAGACACCGGAGACATTTCATTAAGCCCAATTTATAAAATTTAATACTAAAAGACTCAATTGATATTTGTACTAAGTCAAATTTAAATGAATCTATTTGCATACCTAATAAAAACCGAATTTGCAGACAAGCAAAAAGTATCGCGAGGCAAAACATTCTTGCTCAATCTCTTTGGTAAATATTGTCTTTCATTGGTTTCGGCTTGGTCTTTCATTCAGTGTCTGTTCGTATCTTGTACAGTAAACTCCAATAGGTTATATTTTTTTTTATTCTTCTTCTTTTCTTTTTCGTTTAGCACTGAGGACGACTTGGCGGAGGTCCTTGTCGAAATATTTGCTTGTTTTTCGTCTTCATGTTTTTGCCACTGGCTGACAAAATCCTCGTTTTCTCACCTTTTTTGGTTGTATTTTTCATTTATTATTTCCTCTCCTCTCTTAGCTTCATATGTCTAGGTTGGTAATTTTCAAGGATTTTTTTTTTCATTGTCAGTGAATAGTCGTTCTAAAGGGTCATTATACTCTAATTCCACTCATCAGCCTCTGGACTCTGGAGCATGACTAAAAAAAAAAAAAAAAAAATAAGAACACTCACACAAAAAAAGAAAACAGGATTTATTTCCCATGTAAAGAAATTTCTTATAATATTCCTCCAATCAAACAGTTCGTGGTAACGAACTGTAAGTAAGGAGCGACCCGGCTCAATGGTAACTGAAACTCTAAAAAACGGAATTTATGTACCAATAGATACATCAAAAGAATTAGATTTAAATTTTGATTTCCAATATTTAAATTTCATCAAGCTTTATCTAACCAATCAAAAGTGACGCGCATGAGAAAATTAGGCTGATTTTCAAAAAAAGGGGGAAAGACCCACTAAAAGTCATAGAACCTAATTGAAAATCACACCATCATATTCAGCGTATCAGAGAACCCTACTGTAGAGGTTTCACGTTCCTATCTACAAAAATGTGGAATTTTGCATTTTTTGCCAGAAGAAAGATCACGGGTGCGTGTTTATTTATTTGTTTTTTTTTTCCCAGGGGTAATCGTATTGACCCAGTGGTCCTAGAATAACGTAAGAATGCTCATTGGAACGGAAATTAAAAGTTCTAGTGCCCTTTTTAAGCGACCAAAAAAATGGAGGGCAACTAGGCCTCCTCCCACGCTCATTTTTTTCTCAACGTCACCCAATTAAAATTTTGAGATAGCCATTTTATTCAACATAGTCGAAAATCTAATAAATATATGTTTTACGATGACTTAATCCCTCACAGTTCCCAGGGGAAGGGCTGCAAGTTATGAACTTTGCCCATTGCTTACATATTGTATTGGTTATTGGGAGGTATACAAACATTTTCAGGAAGAATTTTTTCTGGTGGAGGGGGGGGGGCTGGAGGAGGGGGTTACTCGGGAGAATCTTTCCGTGGAGGATGTTTCTTTTGGGTAGGGGACATTTCTATGAAGGGGGCGCCGGGTTTCCCAGCATTACTTAAAAACCGATCAGAAACTAAATAAAAAAAAATAAGTTTTTTCAACTGAATGTAAGGAGCTCAAAATGAACAGAAATTATTACGTATATGAGGGGGTTTTCCCCCAAGTCAATACCTCGCTCTTTACGCTATAGTTTGTTTTTAGTGCTTTCAAAAGAACTATCTATTCTAATTAAACGGCCTTTGTGATTCAGGGGTTTGTGAATTTAAAATTTTTTTAACTTTTAACGTAAAGAGCGTGGTATTGACTAGAACCCCATAATATACGTAATAACATATACGTAATAAAAAAAAAACAATAAAAAAAAACAAGCGATACGGCTCAATAGTAATCGAAACTTTTAAAAACGGAACTTTGATGTCAATAAATGTATCAAAAGAATGGGCTTATAATGCTGATTCTAAATATATGAATTTTATTAAATTTAGTATTACTCATCAAAGGCTACGAGCCTGAGAAAATTTACCTGATTTTTAAAGAGGGGGAAAACATCCCCTAAAAGTGAAAACAATTTAATGAAAATCACACCGTCAGATTCAGCATATCAGAAAACCCTATAACATAGGTTTCAAGCTCATATCTGCAAAAATCTGCAACTTTGTATTTTTTGCCAGAAGAAAATATACGAATATAGAAGTTCGTTACGTAAGTTAATTTGTAAATTACGTCAGAACCAAATTTAGAGACAGCCATTTAGCAAAAGAAAAGTAAAGTTTTTATGCAAATTTTGTTTACTTATTCAATGACGGCGAGCCAAAATAAAAGCTGCATTAACTAAAAAACGATGAGAAATTAAATAAAAAAACCAAGTTTTTTAACTGAAAGTAAGGAGCGACATTAAAACTTAAAACGAACAGAAATTATTCTGTATATGAAAGTAGCTGTCACCTCCTCAACGCCTCGCTCTTTACGCTAAAATTTTACTCTGTCTAAGAACTTTATTTTTTAAAACAATAAAAAACTTTAGCGTAAAGAACGAGGCGTTGAGGAGGGCACAGCCCCTTTCATATACGGAATAATTCCTGTTCGTTTTAAGTTTTAATCTCGCTCCTTACTTTCAGTTAAAAAAACTTGTTTTTTTTAATTTTCTTAGTTAATTACAATGCTATAAGCAAATAGACTACATGTTCGACATTTCAGCTACGGCAGACTAGCACTGACAAAGGACTACAAAACTATACAGAAACGGACCTCAGACTCACAACGCTACCCTCCTTTATCAAACTAATTGAAGCCAAGTACCAAAATACAAATCGGCTAAAGTGACGAGATCGTAGACAGGGGTGAAAAACAAAAGGCCGTGTATAAGACGCCAGTTATTACAGACCAAAGTGAAAAACTACTACTACTGCTACCAGCAGCCCTCTGAAGTACCCAGCCGCCTGAGATCAATGCAGCTATGCACGCTCCTTTTCCATCCTAATCTATTCAAAGCTGCCCTCTCTCCATTCTCCCGAGAAATTTCAGTTTCCTTTAAGTCCTTCCTTAAGACCTCTTCCCATCCAATTCGGGAACGACCTGATTTTCGTTTCAAATTAGCTGGATGGTCGAAACGGACGATCTTTAGTAATCTGTCACAGTTCGTCCGCATAACATGTCCTAGCCATCTCAACCTTTCTCTCATTACATCCCTAGAAAGTGGGATGAAACCAAATTTTTTATGCAGCTTGTTGTTTGATATTCGGTTACTCAAACGGGTACCTAAATTTTCTATAGACAATACATCTGGAAAACATACAACATATCCTCCTGTGTCTTCCAAAGCGTCCAATTTTCAGAACCATACTTGACCCCTATCATTACCGTAGCTTCCAATATCAAGCCAGCTGCTAACCTCATTTCCTGCCTTAACGGCAGGAATATTGTTTTCGTACATTTCACTAATCACTTTAATGTATTTATCTGGTACACCGTACAAGGATAGGACCTTCACTAAAGCACTTCTATCAGCTGAATCGAACGACTGTTCATCAGTGGTGTAATTTCGTGAGAATCCTGGGGGGGGGGGGGCAAAGTTGGAGTTGATTTTCCCAAGTAAAGTGAAATTGACAGTGAAAATGAAAAAATGAGCCATATAGTAATATAAAGGCAAAGGTTTATAAAAGACGACTGATCTGTATCTGAGGAAGCTTGAATTATGTAGGCCTATCAATGCCTTAACAAGATTTTTGAAGATGCTAAATTATAGCTGGGGGAGGGGAACTAGGGTCTGGGGGCAGTTGCCCCCTTGTCCCATAGCAAATTACATCATTGCTGTTCATAATCTATAAAACTAAGGGCCAAAGGAGTCTGATGATTAAGGCACTTCTCAATTATCAATCTAATGGTGAAAATTTGGTCGACGCATCCTTTCCCCTTCTTAAACTACACTATTTTTCTTTTTTCTTAAAACTTTATCTGCAGCATCTCTAAGTTTAAAAAGCATCATCACACAAGGGAATTTACTTCCTGCTGAAATCAAACTAATACCTCTATAATTACCACATTTATTCATATCCCCTTCTTATAAAGGGTTTAATTAAAGTTTCCCTAAAATCGCTAGTTACTTGCCCCTTTTCAGAAAACATATTCTTTTTTTTCTTATTTAGATTAATATAGGGATGCTTTTGCATAATCTCACGACCAAATTCAAATTCCGAGCCCTGCTATGTGTTGCTACAGCTAGGTTTGATATCTGGGTTCCTTATTACCAAGCTGGGATCAAACAGACTGCGCCAATACAGGATAAAGAACGTAGTCAAAATCATCAGCAATTTATTTCTAACTTAGCAACCTCCTTACTTCAAGAGCTCGTTTACCACACTATCAGCACCCAGGGGCGTCCTGAGGCTCATTTTATTTGGGGGGGGGGGTTCTTCGCAAATTTTACCGAATCGCTACCTGATTTATGCCGAATTTTCTGCAGAAATCAAGAATTTTGCTAAATTTCAGTTTATTTTGCTAAATTTCAGTTTATTTTGCAAAATTTCGGCTTATTTTGCAAAATTTATTTACCGAACGCCAAAAAAGATCGGGGGGGGGGCGTGCACCCCTCCCTCTCGAGATGCCCCTGTCAGCACCAATAACAAAAGGTAAAACAGCGAGGAATTATTTCAAGACAGTGAAAATTATTAAAAATAATTAAGAAACTGGAAGTGCATTGAATATATGTTTTAAAGTTTAACTAAGGTCATTAAAACATCACAATCAAGCCCTGTTGCCGAATCTTCAATTAAATGATAATCTTGTTCGTTTTCTTTTTTTACAATAGCTCCGATTTCGCGGCATCAATGTTTGTATACATGGAAACAATATCAAAGCTACTTACTGTTGTGTTTTCTGATTTTTATTTTTTTAAACTTTTTTACTAGATCTAAGGAGTTATTTATATGTGATTTTTGGAAATGGAGCAAAAATTTGAAAACTATGCATAGCCATTTTACGATATGAAGTGAGTGATTTTATATATGCTACGATAGGCCTTATGGGGATACCTTGTTAATGCAATTTCGGCCATACAATTTTGCACAAAAGCCACCACGGAGGATACATTTATTGCATAACAGTGGAGTGATTTTAAAATTTTGTTTTAGAGCTTTTATTCACTCATGTCTATAGTTGATCATACATGATCAAAAGTTGTCATTAAATAAGTTGTTTTGTGACATAAGATAATATTTATTTTTAAAAGGCTATCACAGCTCTAATTGAGCCGAATTCGCTTCATATGTCTAAAAGGAAAAAGCAAAACAAAGAAACAAATTATATAGCAAGATAAAACTAAAGAAAAACCAATCAAGCATGAAAATGGTCAATAAAAATTTAACGCAAAAGAAAAAAAACTCTAAGTCCAAGAACTAAAATGAACTTTATGCGATTAATGGCAAAAACAGATACAGGGTGGGGGATAAAAAAAAATCAAGGCTAGAAGAAAAACCTTGCCGAATTGGTATTCAAAGTCAAATACTGAAGTCAAATACTCAAAAAAAAAATGACGTATGATTATTGTGAGCATACACCAACAACTAAAAAAACGGACGGCGGAGTTAATATTAGTGCAGGACATAGTTCAGGAATTATTAAGGCGCTCCAGAATAAAGGGGCTAAAACTTTTCCGGAACCTCTCAGTAACGGCATGGATCGGAGAGTACATTGGAATTGCCAAGAAATCTAAGCGGGGGAGTCGGGGTCTAATGGGGTCGTGAAAATCGGGGAAGATGTCCTCAGTGCGAGAATTAGATATTGCAGATTTAACAAAACGCAAACAATTTTGTTCTCTCCTTTCTTTTAACGTGGTAATGCGTGCGGATTTAAGGAGGAAGGAGTATGGAATTTTGCTCTCTTTGTAGATGATCCTTAGCGAACGCTTTTGGACTGACTCAATTTTGTCGCTAAGTTCACTTGAAAGTTGCAAATCCCAGTCGGGACATGCATATTCCAATAGCGGCCTGATAAATGATAAATAAACACGGAGGGAATGCATCTTAGGGCAATTAAATTTGTTTAAAAGTTTTAACATAGATAATGAAACATTTGCTTGTTTAACAATATTTGAAACATGCATGTTTCACTTAAGATTATTTGAAATTGTGACACCAAGGAGTTTATCTGGAGACACCAGTTAGTCACAAGCATTTCGGGTCGGATAGGGTCAAGGAAAAAGGGAGTGGATTCCAAGAATTTATCGTCATTATATTTACTTTAGTGGAATTTACTTGATACACAGTGGACCAATTTTCAGTAGTAGTCCAAGAGCCAAAATTATAGTCCTGAGTCAATAAGATGTCTAAAAACGACTTCAGTAATAGAAAACGACTGTTTAACTTTAGCCAGCGGAGATACAAGTAGGAGGAGGCTAAAGTGGTAACTACCTCTAGAGGGGGCAGAGTAGAGACGGGTTTGTAAAACTTCGAAAGCTTGGTGCAAATTAAATCAAGAGTAGTACAGCCGTTGGTAGTTGAGACCTTTACAGTTTGTTTTAAATTTAAGGCATTACATGTAGATTCAAGTTTTAAATCATTTGCGTCACCCATCGGGAAAATTCCAGCATTTGGGTATTTTGATAGTACAAAGTCAGCACTTGCATGCATTTTTTGGATAAAATTTATTTTGTCAGCGGATCTCTGATAAGGGGAGTAATAAAAACAACACAGGATAATTAAATTGAAAGGACGCGGCAAGACTTTAGGTCGAGCAAACACCCACATAATCTACTCAAAGGGAGCAAGACACGGAACTGAGATTTCACTTGGGTACAATTTATCATAGGCAGCGCAATAGCGCTGCCTAAGTAAAGAACGATGTTGGCACAATGTATTATTATTTTTATTTCCTTTAGACCAGGGCACTTCGTATCGAAGCAGTGGTCATAGAAACTTCGAAAAGGGCTCATTTGATTCCAAATTGGAGTGGCTTGTGCCCTTTTTAATAGTTGAAAGTGATTGGAAGGCAACTAAATCCCCCTTCAACGCCCACCATTTCCCCAAACACGTCCAATCAAAATTTTGAGATAGCCATTTTGTTCAACGTAGTTGATTTCCAGATAAAAATTATGTTTCTGAGGAGGAAACTCTCCCACAGCCCTCAGGGCAAGGGTTGTAAGTTATTCCCTGGGGGCATATAAGGTTTTTATAGAAAGCTTTGTTGTAGACACTTCTAAAAGGGCTAATTCGATTGGAGATTTAAAGGGATAGTGCCCTTTTTAATTGTTGAAAGTGATTTGAGGGCAACTAACCCCCCTCTCACACATACCTTTTCCCCAAACACATCCAATCAAAATTTTAAGATAACCATTTTGTTCAACGTTGTTGAAAGTTCTGGAAATTATGTCTTTGAGGATGACAATCCCCCCCCCCACAGCCCTCAGGGCAAGGGTGTAAGTTATGCCCTGGGAGCATATAAGGTTTTTTTTATAGAAAGCGTTGTCGAAAGAAACTTCAAAAAGGGCTCATTCGATTGGAAATTGAAATGGCTAGAGCCCTTTTTAATAATCGGAAGTGATTGGAAAGCACCTAACAACCCTTGCACGCCCACCATTTATCCAAAAACGTTCAATTAAAATTTTGAGCTAGCCATTATGTTCTGCGTAGTTGATTTCCAGATAAAAATTATGTTTTTAAGGAGGAAACTCTCCCCAAAGCCCCCAGGGCAAGGGTGGTAAGTTATACCCTGGGGGCATATAAGGTTTTTACAGAAAGCTTTGTCGTAGAAACTTCAAAAAGGGCTCATTCGATTGGAAATTTAAAGGGCTAGTGCCCTTTTTAATAGTCGAAAGTGATTGGAGGGCAACTAACCCCCCTCTCACACCTTTTCCCCAAACACATCCAATCAAAATTTTGAGATAGCCATTTTGTTCAACGTTGTTGAAAATTCTGAAAATTATGTCTTGGAGGATGACACCCCCCCCCCCCACAGCCCTGAGGGCAAGGGTTGTAAGTTATGCCCCGGGGGCATATAAGGTTTTTATAGAAAACGTTGTCGAAAGAAACTTCAAATAGGGCTCATTCGATTGGAAATTGAAATGGCTAGTGCCCTTTTTAATAGTCGCAAGTGATTGGAAAGCACCTAACAGCCCTTCCACGCCCACCATTGATCCAAACACATCTAGACCCCGGCACCGCGCCGGCGTATCGAACGAACGCCGTCGACAAGAGGCCCGATCAAACGCCGCCGAAGTGTCGCAGCGCCACCGGCGCACCGCAGGCGCGCCGCCGTCGGCAAAGGCGGCGGCGTTCGGTCGACTTTAAATTAATTTCGCGGCAATTTCTTATTGCGATGACCGCAACCTCGGAGCTTTTCCTTCTCGTGTGGTTTAGTATTTCGATTTTCCCGATTAGAAATCAAGCAGGGCTTGCACTATCGCCGAATTTTCGAGTATTTCCCCTAAAATCTATGCGTCACCCCGAAAAAACATTTGGTTCCCCGAATCCCCTAAAACCACGAAATCACGGTGCCACTCCTAGCGATTTATCACCAGTGACTTTCCCAGCCAAATATTACTTTGAATACCATAATTCTTCACTACTCTCTAGTTCGTTAATTTTCGTCTCTTGTTCTTTTGCATAAAAACCAGACAGATGCAATGTGCGAATACATTGCAAATATTGCAATATGCACAGGTCTTCATAAGTTGACAAAAAAAGTATCGTCTTTATGAAATGAGTTTAAATAATTTCAAATCCGTCTTCCCAATTGTAATTCCTAACACCATTCGTAGTCAAGAATTTTATTTTCAAGTTGAATAGAATTATAGAACGCAACATTCACTACAGTATGATTTTGAAATTGATAGCAGAAAAATCGTTTCTACAGCTGAATTGTAAGTTTGCAGAATTTTTCTTTTGCTGTTTTTAGATAAGATTTTCTTAATGTTGAATACTCAATTGTTGAATGCTTGATATATTAAAGAAAACACAATCTTCTGTCAGAAAAATATTTTACCCCCCCCCCCCCCAAAAAAAATAACCTTTTATTGAGACAAAATTTAGCTATAGACTAAGCTATGTAAAAGGTTGGGGAATTAAAGATTGAAACGGAAATTACCCCAAAAATATTATTCATAAAAAAATTGTAAATTATTGCCTATAGGGGGGGGGATAAGGGGCTATCATTTTTAAATGATAATACCTCATTTTTTATATTGAAAGCAGGGATGCAAAAAGTATTTTTATTTTTTTCATTTAAAGTAGATATGGAAGAAAAAGATGTAAAAGGAATACGGAAACTATTAAATATTCTGATAGGACCAGGGCCCCCCATTGGGAATTGTTTAGTGTCTTGGATCTTTGTTAATGTCTCATAGGCACGTTGCCTAACTTGGATTCTGTGTGTACTGCTTTTTATTAGATTCTTTGGATCTTATTGAATGCCACGGCGAATCTATGACTCAGTTTTCCAATAGTTCGAGGTGTATATGAATAATTTCACATTTTTTCTTGTTGTCTTCATACCCCTTTACTCATACCCTTAATTTTTTTTTTCAATGAAAATTAAGCTGTTTAACGTTATTTCGCGTGTTTGTTGAAACCGTATAGTGACCTAGTTAACTATTAAATAATTTATTTTTTAATGTAAAGCTGAGACGGTATCCTAGCAAGGTGGTATCCAGAGGGGGGGGGGGGGTAGGGAGGTATTACATTTAAATGATAATATCTTTAATTTTTTTTTTAATGAAAGCAGGGATGCAAAAAAGTTTATTTTTTTTTTAATTTAAAGCAGAGTAGGCATCCTATCAAGGTGGTATACAGAGGGGGGGGGGGGGTTGAGCTATCATATTTAAATGATAATACCTGGAATTTTTTTTTTTAAAGCAGGGATACCAATAAGTTAATTATTCTTTTTTTTATTTAAAGCAGAGACGGTATCCTATCAAGATGATGGTATCCCAAGGGGGGGGGGCATAGGGAATGATTATATTTAAGTGATAGTACCTTGATTTTTTTTTATTGAAAGTAGGGATGCCAAAAAGCTATTTTTTTTAATTTACAGTAGAGACGGTATCCTATCAAGACGGTATCCAGAAGTGGGGCATAGGGAGTTATTATATTTAAGTTATAGCACTTTGATTTTTTTTTTTTTTTTTATTGAAAGAAGGGATGCCAAAAAGTTACTTTTTTTTAATTTAAAGAAGAGACGGTATCCTATCAAGGTGGTGTCCAGAGGGGGGGGGGGTAGGGAATTATTATGTTAAAACAAAAAAATCTTGAATTTTTTTATTAAAAGTAGCCTCAGTCAACACAAAGTGGATAAGTTGATTTTTATTCATGACAATTATAGCCACATCCCGCAGTTAGAATAGACTTCCAGGTTTGACTGAAGGAATTTTTTTCGACCAGTTGACCCCTAGATTTTTTGTCCCTCCACACTATTTTGAAATATACCTTTTTCTGCACATAATAATATTTGGACTTTCATTAGTATACCAGCTTACCCGTCACGCGTTGCCATGATCTTAAAAGAAAGGAAATTCAATGAGAATACCCCTAAGGAAAATTTCTAAACGTTCAATGTCTTCGTTAAAAGTTTTTAACGTCATAATGTTTTCATTTCAGTTTAATTATAATTGAGAAACATATTCGAATCATACAAGATTAAGCTGAATTGCTATGCGTGCTCTTCGAAAAGCTGTTCAATTTTCTGATGTCGTCCATTATATAAATTCATTTAAGTTCGACCAAGCTAATTGGTTGAGACTGGCACATTGATTGGAAATTATCTTTCATTTTCCTTCCAGTACTGAGGTGGGTCATCCACATTTCGTCATTGGGAACTGATGCTTGATTATTTTTTAAGGTGAAATTTTAAGTTATCCTATTCAAAATGATTATAAATGATTGTGGAAAAAATTGGTAGGATAGGTTGATGTGTTTTTGTGTTTTACATATATTTCTCCTTGCAATTGTATGTTCTTTTGTGTATTGTAAATATTGTTTTATGTTTTATGTATGATATATTTCGACAGTTGGATAATGTTTTGAAATGTGAATCAACACATGTAAATTAAAGAAGGAAGAAGCCAAGCAAAAATACTCTGTACAACATATTTTTCCAACCCCTATGATAATTTAAAAATCAACAAGATTTTCGTGAGTTATACTTGATGTATTTCTTTTAAATTATTATTAAAACCCGTTTTTAATGCAAGGAAGGCTTTTTAGGAATCTAAAAGAGCAAAAAAAAAAAACGATCAATATCAAAGTCGCCCATTTCAAAGGTGACAAAGCAGATATTGGCAAAGGGCATTATGAAAAAATTAAGCTTCTAAGTTCAAACTTATATTCAAAGTTTTTACCCAGATAACTGACGAATTTTGTGATACAGTATTTGAAGTTTTGTATACAGTAGGCCTAATGCTCGATGAAAAAAACTACTAATTTTGATAATTATTTATGTTAAGAATACATAGCCAATAGACACTACAACCATTATGCAAGGGTTCTGAAACACCACAGCCATTTCGTTTCTACCAGATTTCTACTTCTCTTGATGAATAACAAAGAAGACCAGTTTCCAGCCAGCGACTTGTGAAGTTTTGAACTCATGAATAGGCTCGAATCTGTGGTAAATTTCAGCTGTGATTTGAGAAAGACTGATGAAAACATTAATGTTTGCGGTCAACATTGATCGTGCCGGCGGCGCTCCACCGGTACATCTTACCGGCGGCGCGGCGCGCTGTTTTTGGCCCTGCCGCCGCTGGTCTTCCCTCAGCGGTGCGGCGCCGGGGTCTAAACACATCCAATCAAAATTTTGAGATAGCCAATTTTTGCAACGCAGTTGAAAGTTTTGGAAATTATATCTTTGAGCAGGCAACTCCCATCGCAGTCTTCAGGGCAAGGGTTATAAGTTATGCCCAGGGGCATATAAGGTTTTTATTGAAAGCTATGTCGTAGAAACTTGAAAGAGGGCTCATTCAATTGAAAATTCAAAGGGCTAGTGACCTTTTTAATAGCCGAAATTGATTAAAGGGCAACTAACCTCCCTATCACGCCCACCTTTTACCCAAATGCATCCAAGCAAAATTTTAGATAGCCATTTTGTTCCATGTATTTGAATGATGGAGCAATTAGGGGTTTTAGAATAATACCCCCTCCCCCCACCACAGCCCTCAGGGCAAGGGTTGTAAGTTATGCCCTGGGGACATATAAGGTTTTTTATAGAAAGCGATGTTGTAGGAACTTCAAAAAGGGCTCATTCAATTGGAAATTGAAACAGCTAGTGCCCTTTTTAATACTCGAAAGTGATTGAAGGGCAACTAACCCCCCTCTCTCGCCCACCATTTCCCCAAACTAAACCAATCAAAGTTTTGAGATATCCATTATTTCAACGTAGTTGAAAGTTCTGGAAATTAGGTCTTTGAGGATGATAACCACCTCAGAACCCTCAGGGCAAGGGTTGTAAGTTGGGGGCATACCCCAACATGCATACCCCTTGGGGCATATAAGGTTTTTATAGAAAGTTTTGTCTTAAAAACTTCAGAAAGGGCTCATTTGCTTGGAAATTGAAAGGGCTAGTGCCCTTTTTGATAGTCGAAAGTGAATGGAGAGCGACTAATCCCCCTCTCACGCCCACCATTTCCCCAAACACATTCAATCAAACTTTTGGGATTGCCATTTTGTTCAACGTAGTTGAAAGTTCTTGAAATTATACATTTGAGGATGAAAAACCCTCAAGAACCCCCAGGGCAAAGGTTTAAGTTATACCCTGGGGGCATATAAGGTTTGTATAGATAGTGTTTTCCTAGAAACTTCAAAAGGGTTCATTCAATTGGAAATTGAGAGGGCTAGTGCCCCTTTTAATAGTCGAAAGTGATTGGAGGGTGACTAACCCCCCTCTCACGCCCACCTTTTCCCCGAACACATCCAATCAAAATTTTGAGATAGCCATTTTGTTCGACGTAGTTGAAAGCTCTGGAAATTAGGTCTTTGAGGATCACAATCCCCCCATAGCCCTCAGGACAAAGGTTATAAGTTATACCCTGGGGACATATAAGGTTTTTATTGAAAGCTTTGTTGTAGAAACTTGAAAAAAAGGTTCATTCCATTGGAAATTCAAAGGGCTAGTGCCCTTTTTAATATTCGAAAGTGATTGGAGGGCAACTAACCCCCCTCACACCCATTTTTTCCCCAAACACATCCAAACAAAATTTTTAGATAGCCATTTTGTTCAACGTAGTTGAAAGTTCTGGAAATTAGGAGTAGAATGCTAATAATGAATTTGCTTAGACATATAGGAATTACCATGCTATTTGCTTAGACATATAGCAAATACCATGTTATTCTACGAGACGTATAGGAAAACATTTCTACGAGACGTATAGCAATTTCCATGTAATTTGCTTTCTGGTAGGTATTCTGTTCTACAGGTCATTACACTCTTTGCCAAGAGATTTACGCAATTAATTAAACCTGTATTATAAAACCAGCGCGTCTTGTTTCGAGTTTTAACGGACAAGTTTTTGAAAAGCAGACAGTTTTGTTTTTCTTGTTTAGCATTTGCAAAAAAGGGGTAATTAGTGAGTGGAAAATTTTTAATGCTTTTACAATCGGAGATGTTTGATTAACCTTTGCAAAAAAAGGGGTAATGGGATTTGTGAAGTGGAGGAGATGCCATGATTATGAACTGTATAATACACAAGTGATGTTTTGGAGCGTATTGTCAATTTAACGAGAAAATGACTGAAATGTGTTTTGAGGGAGCTGGGTTGCCTGGAGGGTGGAGGTGCATGAGAGTTCAGTTAAAGGGGGTACAGTTCACCGGGGGTGTCAGTTATACAGGGGTTCAGTTACAAGGTGGTTCAGTTGCAAGGGGGTTGATTTAAATGGAGATTGAGGTCCACGAGGGTAGTGCTTTGTTGTGGTTTGACTTGTCACAGTTTTACAAGAGCTTTAAGGGGTTTGAGAGACTCAGTTGCCGGATTCTGAGTGGTTTTTCTTTACTTGGCGGTAATTAAAAACTAAATTAGTGTGTTTAATAACTTGTTGGTGCATCTTTTCAAAGATCTGTTCGGTGTGTGAGACTAAGTTTGCGTAGTCATAGTGGTTTTTCTTCACTTGAGGGTAATTAAAAATGAAATTTTTGTGTTAAATAAGTAGTTTTTGTATCTTTTAAAACAGCTTTACGGGGATTGAGAGACTCAGTTGCCTGATTCCTTGTGGTTTTTCTTTACTTGGTGGTCATTTGTTGTATCTTTTAAAAGAGCTTTACAGGGTTTGAGAGACTCAGTTGCCTGATTCCGTGTGATTTTTCTTTACTTAGTGGTCATTAAAAACGAAATTTTTGTGTTAAATCATTAGTTTTTGTATATTTTAAAATAGCTTTAGGGGGTTTGAGATAATAAGTTTAAGAATTCCGAGTGGTTTTTCTTTAGTTGGTGGTCATTTATTGTATCTTTTAAAAGAGATTTACAGGGTATGAGAGACTCAGTTGCCTAATTCCGTGTGGTTTTTCTTTACTTGGTGGTCATTAAAAACGAAATTTTTGTGTTAAATAAGTAGTTTTTGTATCTTTTAAAAGAGCTTTAAGGGGTTTGAGAGACTCAGTTGCCTGATTCCATGTGGTTTTTCTTTACTTGGTGGTCATTTGTTGTATCTTTAAAAGAGCTTTACAGGGTTTGAGAGACTCAGTTGCCTAATTCCGTGTGATTTTTCTTTACTTGATGGTGATTAAAAACGAAATTTTTGTGTTAAATAATTAGTATTTCTGTATCTTTTAAAAGAGCTTTAAGGGATTTAAGAGACTCAGTTGCCTGAGTCCGTGTGATTTTTCTTTAATTGGTGGTCATTAAAAAATAAATTTTTGTGTTAAATAAGTAGTTCTTGTATCTTTTAAAAGAGCTTTACGGGGATTGAGAGACTCAGTTGCCGGATTCCATGTGGTTTTTCATTACTTGGTGGTCATTAAAAACGACATTTTTGTGTTAAATAAGTAGTTTTTGTATCTTTTAAAAGAGCTTTACAGGGTTTGAGAGACTCAGTTGCCTAATTCCGTGTGGTTTTTCTTTACTTGGTGTTCATTAATTACGAATTTTTCGTTTTTAATAATTTGTTTTTGTATATTTTAAAAGAGCTTTACTGGGATTGAGAGACTCAGTTGCAGGATTCCGTGTGGTTTTTATTTACTTGGTTGTCATTAAAAACGAAATTTTAGTGTTAAATAACTATTTTTTGTATCTTTTAAAAGAGCTTTAAGGGGTTTGAGAGACTCAGTTGCCTGATTCCTTGTGGTTTTTCTTTTCCTTTTGGTCATGTGTTGTATCTTTTAAAAGAACTTTACAGAGTTTGAGAGACTCAGTTGCCTAATTCCGTGTGGTTTTCCTTTACTTGGTGGTCATTAAAAACTAAATTTTTGCGTTAAATCAGTAGTTTTTGTATCTTTTAAAAGAGATTTACAGGGTTTGAGAGACTCAGTTGCCTAATTCCGTGTGGTTTTTCTTTACTTGGTGGTCACTAAAAACGAAATTTTTGTGTTAAATAAGTAGTTTTTGTATCTTTTAAAAGAGCTTTAAGGGGATTGAGAGACTCAGTTGCCTGATTCCATGTGGTTTTCCTTTACTTGGTGGTCATTAAAAACGAAATTTTTGTGTTAAATCAGTAGTTTTTGTATCTTTTAAAAGAGCTTTATGGGGTTTGAGAGACTCAGTTGCCTGATTCCTTGTGGTTTTTCTTTACTTGGTGGTCATTTGTTGTATCTTTTAAAAGAGCTTTACAGAGTTTGAGAGACTCAGTTGCCTAATTCCGTGTTGTTTTACTTTACTTTGAGGTCATTAAAAAAGAAATTTTTTTGTTAAATCAGTAGTTTTTGTATCTTTTAAAAGAGCTTTAAGGGGTTTGAGAGACTCAGGTGCCTGAGTCCGTGTGGTTGTTCTTTCCGGGGTGGTCCTTTGTTGTATCTTTTAAAAGAGATTTAAAGGGTTTGAGAGACTCAGTTGCCTAATTCCGTGTGGTTTTTCTTTACTTGGTGGTCAGTAAAAACGATATTTTTGTGTTAAATAAGTAGTTTTTGTATCTTTTAAAAGAGCTTTAAGGGTTTAGAGAGACTCAGTTGCCGGATTCTGAGTAGTTTTTCGTCACTTGGTTGTCATTAAAAACTAAGTTTTTGTGTTAAATATGTAGTTTTGTATCTTTTAAAAGAGCTTTACGGGGATTGAGAGACTCAGTTTTACCTTGTCACAGCTACATTTTCTTGATGTTTCAAAGTTCATTTTGAATTTCTTTCGTTGAAATGCAAGAGTTGGAATATTTTAGTAGTGTTTGGTTGTGGTTTACCTTGTCACAGTTACATTTTCTTGATTTTTCAAAGTTCATTTTGAATTTCTTTCGTTGAAATGCAAGAGTTGGAATATTTCAGTAGTGTTTGGTTGTGGTTTACCTTGTCACAGTTACATTTTCTTTATTTTTCAAAGTTCGTTATGAATTTCTTTCGATGAAATGCAAGAGTAGGAATATTTCAGTAGAGATAGGTTGTGGTTTACCTTGTCACAGTTACATTTTCTTGATTTTACAAAGTTCATTTTGAATTTCTTTCGTTGAAATGCAAGAATTGGAATATTTCAGTAGTGTTTGGATGGGATTTACCTCGTCACAGTTACAGTTTCTTGATTTTTCAAAGTTCATTTTGAATTTCTTTCGTTGAGATGCACAAGTTGGAATATATCAGTAGTGTTTGGTTGTGGTTTACCATGTCACAGTTACATTTTCTTGATTTTTCAAAGTTCATTTTGAATTTCTTTCGTTGAAATGCAAGAGTTGGAATATTTCAGTAGTGTTTGGTTGTGGTTTACCTTGTCACAGTTACATTTTCTTGATTTTTCAAAGTTCATTTTGAATTTCTTTCGTTGAAATGCAAGAGTTGGAATATTTCAGTAGTGTTTGGTTGTGGTTTACCTTGTCACAGTTACCTTTTCTTGATTTTTCAAAGTTCATTTTGAATTTCTTTCGCTGAAATGCAAGAGTTGGAATATTTCAGTGTCACAGTTACATTTTCTTGATTTTTCAAAGTTCATTTTGAATTTCTTTCGTTGAAATGCAAGAGTTGGAATATTTCAGTAGTGTATGGTTGTGGTTTACCTTGTCACAGTTACATTTTCTTGATTTTTCAAAGTTCATTTTGAATTTCTTTCGTTGAAATGCAAGAGTTGGAATATTTCAGTAGTGTTTGGTTATGGTTTACCTTGTCACAGTTACATTTTCTTGATTTTTCAAAGTTCATTTTGAATTTCTTTCGTTGAAATGCAAGAGTTGGAATATTTCAGTAGTGTTTGGTTGTGGTTTACCTTGTCACAGTTACATTTTCTTGATTTTTCAAAGTTCATTTTGAATTTCTTTCATTGAAATGCAAGAGTTGGAATATTTCAGTAGTGTTTGGTTGTGGTTTACCTTGTCACATTTACATTTTCTTGATTTTTCAAAGTTCATTTTGAATTTCTGTCGTTGAAATGCAAGAGTTGGAATATTTCAGTAGTGTTTGATGGTGGTTTACCTTGTCACAATTACATTTTCTTGATTTTTCAAAGTTCATTTTGATTTTCTTTGGTTGAAATGCATGAATTGGAGTGTTTCAGTAGTGTTTGGTTGTGGATTACCTTGTCACAGTTACATTTTCTTGATTTTTCAAAGTTCATTTTGAATTTCTTTATTTTAAATTAAAGAGTTGGTATTTTTCAGGAGTGATTTTTTGTGGTTTTCATTTTCAAAGTTAGAGATTATTTTTGTTTAAAAGTTCATTTTGTATTTCTTTCGTTGAAATGCAATAGTTGGAATATTTCAGCAGTTTTTGGTTGTGGTTTACCTTGACACAGTTAAACTTTCTTGATTTTTCCAAGTTCATTTTCAATTTCTTTCGTTGAAATGCAAGAGTTAGAATATTTCAGTAGTGTTTTCTTATGGTTTACCCTGTCACAGTTACATTTTCTTGATTTTTCAAAGTTCATTTTGAATCATTCAAGAAACGTGATTAAACACGTTTTTAAACTACATGCTATTTAGTTTACACAAACTACATCATTCAAGAAACGTGAATAAACACGTTTTTAAACTACATGCTATGTAGTTTACTACAAACTACATGTAGTTTAAAAACACGTTTTTAAACTACATGCTATGTAGTTTACTACAAACTACATGCTACAAACTACATGCTTAGAGTGGCGCGCCACTCTAAGTGAACCTAGATCAACCCAACTTTTTGGATATCTCTCTCACTATGACTCTGTTTGTGTGTCGTGTCTGTGTGTGTCTCGTCTCTATGTGTTTGTGTCATCTCTGTGGGTGTGTTGTCTAAAAAACCAGTCTGGTTGAAAACATGGAGTTTTCGTACTGCTCACTTTTTTGCAATGTGTAGGAACCAGCGGGGAATCCCTGCTCGTTTGGAAAGGTGCCAAGGAAAGGCATGCAAATAGCATGTAGTTTAAAAACGTGTTTAATGACGTTTCTTGAATGATTCAAAATGAACTTTGAAAAATCAAGAAAATGTAACTGTGACAAGGTAAACCACAAGCAAACACTATTGAAATATTCCAACTCTTGCATTTCAACGAAAGAAATTCAAAATGAACTTTGAAAAATCAAGAAAATGTAACAGTGACACCGAAAAACATAACCAAACACTACAGAAATATTCCAACTTGCATTTCAACGAAAGAAATTCAAAATGAACATTGAAAAATCAAGAAAATGTAACTGTGACAAGGTAAGCCACACTCAAAAACTACTGAAATATTCCAACTCTTGCATCTCAACCAAAGAAAATCAAAATGAAAATTGAAAAATCAAGAAAATGTAACTGTGACAAGGTAAACCACCATCAAACACTACTGAAATATTCCAACTCTTGCATTTCAACGAAAGAAATTCAAAATGAACTTTGAAAAATCAAGAAAATGTAACTGTGACAAGGTAAACCACAACCAAACGCTACTGAAATATTCCAACACTTGCATTTCAATGAAAGAAATTCAAAATGAACTTTGAAAAATCAAGAAAATGTAACTGTGACAAGGTAAACCATAACCAAAACACTAGTGAAATAGTCCGCCTCTTGAATTTCAACTAAATAAATTCAAAATGAACTTTAAAAAACAAGAAAATGTAACTGTGACAATGTAAACCATAACCAAACACTACCGAAATAATCCAACTCTTGCATTCCAACGAAAGAAATTCAAAATGAACTTTGAAAAATCAAGAAAATGTAACTGTGACAAGGTCAACCACAACCAAACACTACTAAAATATTCCAGCTCTTGCATTTCAACGAAAGAAATTCAAAATTAACTTTGAAAAATCAAGAAAATGTAAATGTGACACTGAAATATTCTAACTCTTGCATTTCAGCGAAAGAAATTCAAAATGAACTTTTAAAAATCAAGAAAATGTAACTTTGACCTGGTAAACCACAACCAAACACTACTGAAATATTCCAACTCTTGCATTTCAACGAAAGAAATTCAAATGAACTTTGAAAAATCAAGAAAATGTAATTGTGACAAGGTAAACCACAACCAAGCACTACTGAAATATTCCAACTCTTGCATTTCAGCGAAAGAAATTCAAAATGAAGTTGGAAAAATCAAAAAAAAGTAACTGTGACAAAGTAAACCACTACCAAACACTACTGAAATATTCCAACTCTTGCATTTCAACGAAAGAAATTCAAAATGAACTTTGAAAAATCAAGAAAATGTAACTGTGACAAGGTAAACCACAACCAAACACTACTGAAATATTCCAACTCTTGCATTTCAGCGAAAGAAATTCAAAATGAACTTTGAAAAATCAAGAAAATGTAACTGTGACAAGGTAAACCACAACCAAACACTACTGAAATATTCCAACTCTTGCATTTCAACGAAAGAAATTCAAAATGAACTTTGAAAAATCAAGAAAATGTAACTGTGACAAGGTAAACCACAACCAAACACTACTGAAATATTCCAACTCTTGCATTTCAGCGAAAGAAATTCAAAATGAACTTTGAAAAATCAAGAAAATGTAACTGTGACAAGGTAAACCACAACCAAACACTACTGAAATATTCCAACTCTTGCATTTCAACGAAAGAAATTCAAAATGAACTTTGAAAAATCAAGAAAATGTAACTGTGACAAGGTAAAACTGAGTCTCTCAATCCCCGTAAAGCTCTTTTAAAAGATAGAAAAACTACTTATTTATTACAAAAATTTCGTTTTTAATGACCACCAAGTAAAGAAAAACCACACGGAATCAGGCAACTGAGTCTCTCAAACCCCTTAAAGCTCTTTTAAAAGATACAAAAACTACTTATTTAACACAAAAATTTCGTTTTTAATTTACAACAAGTAAATAAAAATCAAACTGAATTAGGCACCTGAGTCTATCAAAACCTTTAAAGCTCTTTTAAAAGATAAAACAAATGACCAACAAGTAAAGAAAAAAACACACGGAATCAGGCAACTGAGTCTCTCAAACCCCTTAAAGCTCTTTTAAAAGATACAAAAACTACTGATTTAACACAAAAATTTCGTTTTTAATGACCACCAAGTAAAGGAAAACCACACGGAATTAGGCAACTGAGTCTCTCAAACTCTGTAAAGCTCTTAAAAGATACAACAAATGACCAACAAGTAAAGAAAAACCACACGGAATCAGGCAACTGAGTCTCTCAAACCCATTAAAGCTCTTTTAAAAGATACAAAAACTACTGATTTAACACAAAAATTTCGTTTTTAATGACCACCAAGTAGAGAAAAACCACATGGAATCCGGCAACTGAGTCTCTCAATCCCCATAAAGCTCTTTTAAAATATAAAAAATCTACTTATTTAACATAGAAATTTAGGTTTTAATGACCCCAAACTAAATAAAAACCACACGGAATTATGCAACTGATTCTCTCAAACCCTTTAAAGCTCTTTTAAAAGATACAAAAACTACTGATTTAACACAAAAATTTCGTTTTTAATGACCACCAAGTAAAGAACAACCACACGGAATTAGGCAACTGAGTCTCTCAAACCCTGTAAAGCTCTTTTAAAAGATACAACAAATGACCACCAAGTAAATAAAAACCACACGGAATCAGGCAACTGAGTCTCTCTAACCCCTTACAGCTATTTTAAAAGATACATAATCTACTGATTTAACACAAAAATTTCGTTTTTAATGACCACCAAGTAAAGAAAAACCACATAGAATCCGGCAACTGAGTCTCTCAATCCCCGTAAAGCTCTTTTAAAAGATATAAAAACTACTTATTTAACACAAAAATTTCTTTTTTAATGACCACCAAGTAAAGAAAAACTACACGGAATCAGGCAACTGAGTCTCTCAATCCCTGTAAAGCTTTTTTAAAATATACAAAAACTACTTATTTAACACAAAAATGTCGTTTTTAATGACCGCCAAGTAATGGAAAACCACATGGAATCCGGCCACTGAGTCTTTCAATCCCCGTAAAGCTCTTTTAAAAGATACAAAAACTACTTATTTAACACAAAAATTTCGTTTTTAATGACCACCAAGTAAAGATAAACCACACGGAATCAGGCAGCTGAGTCTATAAATCCACTTAAATATATTTTAAAAGATACAAAAACTAATTATTTAAAAAATTAATTTCTTTTTTAATGACCATAAAGTAAATAAAAATCACACGTAATTAGTCAACTGAGTCTCTCAAACCCTTTAAAGCTCTTTTAAAATATACAACAAATGACCACCAAGTAAAGAAAAACCACACGGAATCAGGCAACTGAGTCTCTCAAACCCCTTAAAGATATTTTAAAAGATACAAAAACTACATATTTAACACAAAAATTTCTATTTTAATGACCACAAAGTAAAGAAAAACCACACGGAATTCGGCAAATGAGTCTATAAATACCATTAAATATATTTTAAAATATTAAAAAAATTATGTAAATAAAAATTTTAATCTATTTTTTTGTAATCAAATGTAAGAAAATACAATCTTAATCAGTATACTTATTATATAAATACCAGTTAAGATATTATTAAATATAAAAAAACTAATTATTTATAAAAAAAATTTCGTTGTTAATGCCCGTCAAGTAAAGAAAAACTACACGGAATCCGGCAACTGAGTCTCTCAATCCCCGTAAAGCTCTTTTAAAACTGTGACAAGCTAAACCACGACAAAGCACTACTCTCGTGGAACTCAATCTCTATTTAAATCAACCCCCGTGCAACTGAACCCCCGTGTAACTGAACCCCTGTATAACCGAAACCCCCGTGTAACTGTATCCCCTTTAACTGAACTGTCATGCAACTCAACCCTCCATGCAACCCATCTCCCTCAAAACACTTTTCAGTCATTTTCTCGTTAAATTGACAATACGCTCCAAAACATCATATGTGTATTATACAGTACATAATCATGGCATCTCCTCCAATTCACAAATCCCATTACCCCTTTTTTTTGCAAAGGTTAATCAAACATCTCCGATTGTAAAAGCATTAAAAAATTTTCCACTCACTAATTACCCCTTTTTTGCAAATGCTAAAGAAGAAAAAAAAACTGTCTGCTTTTCAAAAACTTGTCCGTTAAAACTCGAAACAAGACGCGCTGGTTTTATAATACAGGTTTAATTAATTGCGTAAATCTCTTGGCAAAGAGTGTAATGACCTGTAGAATAGAATACCTACCAGAAAGCAAATTACATGGAAATTGCTATACGTCTCGTAGAAATGTTTTCCTATACGTCTCGTAGAATAACATGGTATTTGCTATATGTCTAAGCAAATAGCATGGTAATTCCTATATGTCTAAGCAAATTCATTATTAGCATTCTACTATTAGGTCTTTGAAGATGATAACCCCCTCAGAGTCCTCAGGGCAAGGGTTGTAAGTTATGCCCTGGGGGCATATAAGGTTTTTTTTATAAAGCGTTGCCCTCAGGGCAAGGGTTGTAAGTTATGCCCTTGGGGCAAATAAGGTTTTTTTTAGAAAGTGTACCCCAACAGGCATACCCCCTGGGGGTATATAAGATTTTTTATAGAAAGCGTTGTCGTAGAAACTTCAAAAAGGGCTCATTGGATTGGAAATTGAAATGGCTAGTGCGTTTTTTAATAGTTGAAAATGATTGGAGGGCAACTAACCCCCTCTCACGCCCATCGTTTCCCCAAACACACATAATCAAAATTTTGAGGGAGCCATTTTTTCAACGTAGTTGAAAGTTCGGGAAATTATGTCTTTGAGGATGACAACACCCCACAGTCCTCAGGGCAAAGGTTGTAAGTTATGCCCTGGGGGCATATAAGGTTTTTATAGATAGCGTTGTCGTAGAAACTTTAAAAGGGGTTCACTAAATTAGAAATTGAGAGGGCTATTGCCCTTTTTAATAGTTGAAAGGGATTGAAGGGTAAGTTACCTTCCTATCACGTCCACCGTTTCCCAAAATACATCCAATCAAAATTTTGAGATTGCCATTTTGTTGAACGTAATTGAAATTTCTGGAAATTAGGTCTTTCTGGATGACAACTCCCCACAGCCCTCAGGGCTAAGATTGTAAGTTATGCCCTGGGGGCATATAATGTTTTTATAGAAAGCATTGTCGTAAAAATTTCAGAAAGGGCTCATTCGATTGGGGATTGAAAGGGTTATTGCCGATTTTAATAGTTGAAAGTAATTGGAGGGAGAATCCCCCCCACGCCAATCCTATTTCCAAATATTTCTGATCAACACTTTGATATTGCCATTTTGTTCAACGAAATTGAAAGGTCTGGAAATTGTATCTTTGAGGATGACAACCCTCCCCTTATAGCCCTCAGGACAAGGGTCCTGAGTTATGCCTTTGGGGTATATAAGGTTTTTTATTGAAAGTTTTTTCGTAGAAGCTTCAAAAAGGACTCAGTTAATTGGAAATTGAAAAGACTAATGCCTTCTTTATTAGTACAAAGTGGTAATAGGGCTAATGCCCCCCCCCCCCCCACACGCCCATAATGTCCCCCAATACGTCCAATGAAAATTTTTAGATAGCCATTTTTTCAGCGTATCAGAACGGTTTAGAAATTATGTCTTTGAGGATATCAAAACCCCCAGTCCTCAGGGTAAGGCTTGTAAGTTAGGCCATGGGGACATATAAGGTTTAAGGGACATATAAGCCAGAATATAATTTGTACTTTACTAAAAAAAATCCTTTTAAATGTTTTCACTTTTCTAACTTTACAAAATCAAAAATCAATTAAAATTTTAAGGAATAAATATCAGCATATGTATATTAAACTGACATTGCAGATTTTTTAAAGTACATTTATTTGAATTTTTCCAGTAAAGTAAAAATTATATTCTGGCTTTTAGAAAGCTTGGGGTTTAGAACCCAACTCATATAAATTTCTGCTCCCTTTTAGTTTGACTATTATTTATTTTAAATTCTGTTTGTTTTGGGTTTCATTTATTTATTGATACTGATTTGTGGTAGTTTGTTTTTATAAACCTATTTTGTGGAAAAAGTTTTTTTTTAATTAATTAAGGACGAAGAACATAATTCCGCCACCTTTCTTACCCAGAGGGTGAATTTCTGGTCTGGGTTTAATAAACTGTGAAAAAAAAATAATTTTTAACATGTGCAAATTTTGAGCTTGTACTTCAGTAATAGCGATTACATCTAATCTATGTATTTTAGAAAGGGTGTCTAATTCATTAAGTTTTTCAAGTTAAGGCTCTCAGTGTTGCGGGAATTGAAAACGACTAGTAAAGGTACCGCTTTTACACTTTACTTTTTTAACATCACAGATGAGGTCAGGGGTTCTAGTAGAATTCGTGTCAGGGGCTAAGTTCGTGTAGTCAGAACAAGGAGCTGGGGAATCATATTCATCATTTTCATGTACAAGGGCATTTAATTAAGCATGCACAAGCGGAAACTCTAAACAGCAGTAACCAAGTAGCGGTTGAGTTTGGGGTGAACTGGAGGAATAAAGAGAGATTGAAATGGAGGACTGGAGTGTAATTGAGCAGGCACTAGCGGAAACTCTAAACAGCAGTAAAGAAGTAGCGGTTGAGTTATGGGATGAACTGGAGGAATTTAAATATGATTGAATTTTGCTCTCTTAGTCTGTCACATCCATGACAACTGAATAAGGGAAAGTGGAAGTGACAGTAAATCAAGCTGCTCAGTAACCAAATGCATCTTTTGGACTTCAGCTAAATTCTTTAATTCGGTAATATCGTTTCCCTAGAGGCTAGGATATTTCTTGTCAAGAAATGAGATCTCTTTTCCAAATTTTTTCCAACTGGAAACGGAGAGAGGTGTCTATATAGAGGGGGTTTGGTGACAAAATCGGGTATGGCCCTACCTGGGACCCTTGTGTTATATATACTATTAATCTTTGACATGACTCAGGTTCAAAAGTGTAACATACGAATATTTCTTATAAATCATGGTTGCATTAATATATTAATAATATAATTATTAATATAATTAATAAATTTAGTTTATTTATTCTAATTTTTTCTATAGTTTCCAGTTTATCTATATTTTCTTTTCTTCTCCTTCATATGTGAGTAAGTGATCATTTTAAATTTTCTTTTGTTTTTTATCTCTGAGTATGTAATTCATATGTCGTCCCTCTTTGTACAGGCCAATGAGCCTTTGAGAGATTAATAACATGTAATATTGTATGTGTATTTAATGAAGAATAAAACTTATCTTATCTTATTATCTAAAACAAACTGGCATATCATAGAAAGGTTTTAAGGGCTCATTTGAAAATGAGAAACAAGCACCAAAACATAATATTTAAAATAAACTACAATTTTTCGCAGAAACTGCCTCTTTGTATAAAAGTCAATACCATACGGTAATTGAAAAACACTACTAGATCTCAGCACTAACAATCAAATGAGCCCTCTCCAGACTTTTTAGGATCATTTGTTCTAAATAATGAAGCGGGAAGAAATGCGAATGAAAAAATGAGAGACGCAACGTCTTTTCCAGGTCAACAACCAATGCATAAAGACTAAGATGCTTCAAAGACAACGTTTTCAATCCAGTTTACCAGATTTTAGTTTATTCTATCTATTATATTTTTTTTCATTAAGCGCAGGAGAAAGTCTTCGGACGGATCTTGAGGGGCAGAGAACTCCACTTCAACCTAAATTTCTTGTATGCACGCTTACTTATACTAGCTTTCTGATGAATATTAAAAAATTTTTAGAATGAAAGGAACAGCATTTGTATTGCTACTATTGGCAAGCTTATTAACTACCTCTGCAACACCAACTATTGAAAATTTGGAAAAAGAAGCTTCAGAAGATCGTGATGGACAGCAGCAGGGAATGAAACTAACACCGTTCCTGTTTTGCTTTGCTACACCTGCGTTCGATCAACAACAAGTCCAAGCCCTTGCAAATATTCTTAAAAATCCTGAGGAGAAAAAAATTGGCCCCCCACCTGTCATATGTTACTTTATAAATCAACTGCCGCAACAATAGACTTTGTATCTTCTTTTTGTAAAATTTTGAACGCAATACAAATAAACTTTTTTCACCGCAGAATTTTTCACCATACGAATTAAAAAAAAAATCCCAAAACTGCATAACTTTTACAAGATTGCATGGTTGGAAACTGGCGGGACTGATGTTTTCTCCTTAGTGACTTTTTGAGCAAAAGTTTCATTGTTCGTGAATGTAAAAAAAAAAACGATCGAATTTACATATTGGTTTCAAACGTATTCAGTCAAAGCGAGCATTCAATATTTTTTCTTCTTTTTTTTTGGGGGGGGGGGGGGGGTAGGGGTACAAAAACATCAATTTTATATTTACTTTGGTTACCTTTATACAAATCGAAATTTTTGTTGGGGGGGACATCTTGTAATCCCCTCCCCCTGGATACGGCGTTGATTAAAAGTATTATTATTTTATTTGAATCAGTCCTCAGTTCGTGATCTATTTTGTTCACCCATGGCAGCGTAAATAATTTCTAGAGGGGGGCGAAGGTGTCAAAATTACGGCATAAATAACTAAATTATTGATCTAGTTTCTTTTTATAGTCAAGTATTCTTTTTATACAAACGATCCAAACCTTGAAGGGCTATTACATGTTCTACTCTTTGATATCATGGTTGCAGCGGTAGCTGAAACCTAGTAAAGAGCGAACAGCAGCCCATAGTAACCAGAAGTTAAAAACGCATTTAGAATAAAACTGCCTATTGAAAAAAATGCCGTCTGACGCTGATTCAGGAATAGTAACTATTAATTCCGTTCGTATTAAAAACCAAAGTTTATTACTAAAAGAAATTTATGTTAATTTCAAAAAAAACGGAAACCCCTCGAAAATGGCGTCAGATCAAAATTAAGACTGTACCATTGAAATCAGCATAGTTGATTAGCTTGTTCAGGCAAATCACAGTCCCCAACCTTGAACAACAAGGAAAATTCCACTTTTTTGCATGGGTAGCACTGATCTGTCTCCCGTTTTTTTTTTCAGGGCTAGCAGATTACCAGAACATCATAGAGAGATGCTTAATAGTTCATCCAAAAGGTATTTCTCACATCTACGTGCTTTTCATAAATTACACCATCTCCAAGTGCCACATGGCATATTGTGTGCCATTTCTCAAGGGTGGGGCTAGCGGGCTACAACAAAGGTAAAAACAGGTAAATAATACGGCATTGGATTTCACAGTCCCTACCCGCGGTACTGATCTCCGTTTCTTGGCAGTTCAGCCAGGAAGTACAATGGGAGGGGCCAACTATCCTGTGCTTTCGCACACCCTTCCTGTTTACCATCCCCAGATTTCTCCAGGTACCAATTTAAAGCTGGGTCGACTCTGGCTGAGCTTACAGAGTCACGCCACTGACCCCTGTCCCAAACCAAATAATTGGGTACATTCCCTCGTCCTCTCGGACAAAGGATCCTAAATCCAGCGCACTAATCTACTCGGCTAGGACAGCTAGGACGGGCTACAAAAGACAGATGTTTAATAGCACACATAAAAGCTATTTCTCATATATACGCTTTCTTTATATATTCCACCACCTGCAAATGCCAAATGACACTGAAAATGGCACTATTGATGCCATGTCTCAAGTGAAAAAGCTAGGGGCTAATAGGCTACCAGAACTTCTTAGAGAGATGTTTAATGGCTGATTTGAAAGTTATTGCTCATATCTACGTGCTTTTAATCAGTTTTGCCATCCGTAAATGCCAAATAGCACAATAAACGGCACTTTTGGTGCCATGTCTCAAGGGGAAAAGCTGGGGCTAGTGGGCTAATTGTACTTTTTAGAGTGACGTTTAATGGCTGATTTGAAAGCTATTGCTCATATCTTTGTGATGTTTATCAATTCTACGATCCGTAAGTGTGATATAGCATTAAAAACAATACTTTTGATGTCACTTCTTAGGTAGAACAGCTTGAAATTATACACTGTAATAGTTATGGTAATAGTAATATTTGTGTAAGAGCTGTGGTGAATTTGGACCAAAAACAACTACCAAAATATTTCAGTCAAACTAAGGATGTGCAATTATAGAGTAGATAAACAAAGGGTAGGTGTTCTTCAAAGCTTAACAATAAGATATTCAAGACAACAGTAATGACTCTAAATAAAAGGCTCTAAATAAGGAGGATAAACAAAATGACGCTAAGCTAAGAACTAAATAAAAGATGACCTGAGACGGTTTAATCAGATAATCATAGATCCGCTCCTGCTAGAGACTAATCAAGGCCAGACATTATCTTTAGATAAAGTAATGTTAACCTTCCGCGCCAAGATTAGATATTTTAATCATGATCTATCTTAGCCATAATTTCATGGCTTGAAGTAGACTTTTGAGTGCATAAAACATTTCCCTTGATTAAAATTTGGTATTTTAACATTGTAGCCCTTAATTATGAGGTCTTTGGAATTTCCCCAAAGCCAAAGATTGGCTCGTAGGACTTCCATGGTTGAACAATTGCGACCTAGAAATTCAGTTTTTAGAGGACTAGGCTCAACCCATGGAAAAAAAAACTTTCTGAGATTCTTCTCTAAGGGATCTGGACATGTGCGCAACTATGGTTATATAACTGATATACCAGGTAGTTTATTAGAGGCAAAATTTATCATGAAAACATGACTTGCGTCTTGCTGAAAATGATTTGTATTTCGAGCAGCATGTTTTTATTTGTCATGACATCAATAACAACCCAGCGACAAATAATATCACCAAGCTAAGCAAAGTTTGCAAATAAGAGTGGTGCTACATCCTCCCCCTTCCTCTCAAGCCCTTCAAACACCTACCGTTACATCGGAATTTCAGCAAAAATGACATGGATTTTGACGAGAGAAAGAAAATCACCATGTTCATCATGATTACAGGAAAGAACAAATGAGAGTAGACTGAGCGTTTAAAATATAATGATATGAAATACTGGAGGTTTGAGGATTTTTATTGTTCAATGCCATAAATATAAAAAAGAGAAACTGTTTAAAATATACGGTAGCCTAGTTTTTTGTTTTTTTTGTAAAGCGCAAAAGACACTTTAGCCTTTAGGACGTTTATGGGGGGGGGGGACGACCCAAGTTTTGTTTGCGGTAATTTCTCATTGTTTCAAGTTTTAGTTGATTATACATTTTAATCTCTGTTATTTTTAAGATTTATCTGTTCATGCGTAGCAGTATATCTTATTTTCATGTTTGATGAGATTATTCATTTTAATTTCTTTGCGTAAAAAAGGAAATTGAATTTTTTACGGTAAGTCATTGCATCGAAATTTTTCTTCCAAAATACACTGTCCTCGTCATGGTTCAGTCTAGCTATCGTGGCAGTTTCAAGCCAGTTGTAGAAAAGGAATGCTTTATTCATTTTAAAATTTCGCGAATTGATACAACCTAATTCTTCTCAAAATATTGCTTCTTCTTGGGTTCAATTGGCCCAGTATACATTTCCATTAAGTTGCAAACTGGTCAGGGATAACCCAAATTTGGGCTTATTTTTGGAGTCATGAATCAATACAGCATTTTCTCCGTAGCCTTTGTCTTCATAAAGATACACCTCATGGAGGTCTCAGTCTATGTTCCCTGAAAGGTTAACCTAGTCTGAGATAAGAAAATTCGTTGACCCAGTTTCAGGTATCACGCACTGATACAAACAATCTTCAAAATATTATCCCTTCATTGAGGTCTACCTTGCCTGTCAATATGCACTGCTGTTTAAAAGTCTACTTAAGACAAATCAAATTTTGGGCCCATTTTTCGGGCGTCATAAGTCGATATATCAGTTTCAAATTTGTTTTCTGCATTGGGGTTCACCTAACCCAGAACATTATGAATACCGATTGGAGAAAAAATATTTAAAGCCCGCTTTTGTGGGTCTCAAATCTTTTGGTCGATAATGGTCAAAAGCACTCAAAGTTCAATAACTTGGTTGAACAAAAGCATTGTGCGTCCTAGCTGTTCAGAAAAAAGCTTTTGGTAAATTTTCGGTCAAAAATATTTTAAACTTATTTTCTGTACATAAGGGTGTCAACTGACCAACGAATATATGGAAATAAGTTTCGAGCTTTTACGGAAAAAATTGTTGGCCCTTTTCCAGCAAACCAATATTTGAGAGACAAAAATATTTTGGCACTCTTTCTCCAAACATAATAATTGAAATTTCCTTGAAATTTCCTTTCCCCCAATTATCCTCCAGATATTACAGATATATTATTTTGAATTTATGTATGTACATACTATGTTTCGAGTATGTTTCAATATATGAGCAGGCACATACTTTATAACATTAGCTTACTCAGTCACCCTGAATAGATACAAAGCTCCACTAGGGCTAATAGTACGAAAACTTTTAGGGGAATCAGAGACACAAACCTTTTAGCCCCCTGATCTCCTCCCTCTAAACACAAACTTTGAAAATCTCCAATCACTCTCTAACCCAACACCCTAAATATTTCAGCTGAATCATTAAAGCTGATCCTGAAAAGATGCAGATACTTTATTTTGGTAACTTAGGTACTTTTGGTATCGGAAGGGCTGAACAGCAACATAGAAGCAATTGAATCCAAAGTTGATACTATTGAACTTGCAGTAGAATCAAAGTGCAACGTCACCAAAGTTAAAGAAATTGCATCTGATACTGTAAAGGCTGAAACAAAGACTATAAGAACAGACATCAGCCACCAAGTGCAAACAAACCTAAGAACACTAGTGCACGATGAAATAAATAGAGAGCAACAAAAAAAAATCTACGTGCTAATGGCATTCCTGTGACAACAGATGATAATACTTATGGTCAAAATTATCTAGAGTCCCAATACAGCCTAACATCTGTTCCTATCTCCAACTTAAAACGTCTAACCCCTAAGCAAACTATTGCCAGTGAAGCAGTTCAAAGACCTCCCCCTCTAATCTTTACCGTGCATACAATTTTGATTAAACATACCATTATTAAAAAGTCTTCCATGCAAAAATCAAGCATCCGGTTTTATAGCGACATGTCAAGAGAAGACAGAACTAGACATAAGACACTTGTTGAAGAGCTGAAAGCGAGAGTTACTGCTGGAGAAAAAGACCTCGCTATTCGTGAAAATAGACGGGAAAATAGTTCCAAAAAACAGAGCACTGGGTGTTACAGAAATGCGCACCCCACCACCCATGCAAATGTAAAGCTGTCATATGTCATAAATAGTGTTAATAGTTATGATGATGATAAAAGTGTTTATGTCTCCATGTTCTACTCTATTATTCTCGTTTGAAATATGTACCACATCAGATACTTCATTTAGCCAGTCTAGAATCAATGACAATTCTCTCTGCCAATTTAATGATTCTACGAACATGCAGAACATGAGGAACAAGGACCAGATATCAATGGTTGCTCAAAAGTAAGTCCAACTTTTGTCTTCTATTTGCCAAAATAGACCACATTACTAACCAAATTAATGAATTAAGAAGTCTAATTAATAGTAAAGATTATGATCCTACTTACCAAAGTATGCCCTAAGAATACAAAGAGTAGATTAGAAGATACAAATATTCAATTACCTAGTTACCAAATCATCTCTAACCTCTCGTCAAAACAATGCAAGCGTGGAGTCTTAGCTTGTGTAAAAGCAGCATATATTGTCCAGGAACTTTATATAGAATCTGGCCTGCCATCTTTGGAGACCATTTGGCTTGATATCCCAGACCAAGGCCCAGACCTATGCCAAGCCAAGATTCGATGTGAATACCATAGTCCCTCAGCATCCTTTTCCATTGATACCAAGTATGTGCTCTCAAATATGTTCCGCAAAGCCATAGAAATTTTCAAAGGTGATTTTCTTATAGGAGGTGACTTCAATTTTCCTAGTATCTTTTAGAAGGAAGGTTTTCCGTATAACCCAGCTACCTGTAGTTCAGCCACCATCAGTCCCTTTGTTGATTGTATTCATGATCTCTCTGCCTTCCAAGCAATCAACCAACACACAAGTTTTCACCCCCACCAGCAACCATCATTACTTTACCTAGTCTTTGTTAACAATAGTGAACTGATCCAAAGGATAAATTATCTCACGCCTATTGGTAAAAGTGACCACCTTGCCATTGAATTAGTTACCCATAGACACAAAGCAAAAAATAGAAATAAAAAGATATTTACATACTACGAGGCGATTATGGTCACATTGAGGCAAATTAACTGGGAGTTGACCCTCATGGTGGGATCAACAAGCAGTGGGAGAAATTATGGGCTCTACTCATGGAAACTTGGCAACAGAACACAATAGAAAGTTTTATCCCAACACCAAAGACCTTACCATACATGACAGCTGGCATAAGACAACAAAGAAACTTAATGAAATGCCATTGGCGAAAAAAGGATAAGCCAAGCCATTATGAAAAATATTTCAAAGCCCAAAATAAATTAAGGAATCTCACCAAACAACTGTAACTTAATTTTGAGACAAGAATCGCCAGCCATAGTAAGTTGAACTCTAAAAAATTCTGGAATTATGTATCAAGCAGAGATCACAACCGGAGATCCATAAAACACTCAACAACAAGTGACGGAAACGAAGTCACTGTCACCCAAAATATAGTGGATCTTCTGAATGAGCAATTTGCATCAGTCTTCACTAATGAACCTGATAATGTTTTCATTCCCGACTCAAAGTACAACATCCAGAAGCAAACGAGTTGCATTACACTTACTACTTTTATGGTTGAAAAACAACTTAAAAGCCTGGTCATCAACAAATGTGCTGGTCCTTATAACATCCATCCTCGTCAGCTAAAAGAAGCTGCTCGTGAAGTTTCCCCTGCACTATCTATACTTTTTCAACATTCCCTTAATCATAAGCATGTCCCCTCCCAATGGAAACTAACCTATATCACACCTACCTTTAAAAAGGGGGATAAATCCAAAGCTGAAAATCATAGACCTATCAGCCTCACATCAGCTGTTGCAAAAGTCCTTGAGAGGATTGTTAATGCTGCACTTCTTCAACACCTTGTTACTAATGAAATTATCTCCAACAGGCAGTACAGCTTTCTCCCAGGATAATCTGTAGAAACTAACCTTCTAGACACTTACAAACAGCTTACCCAGCTACTGGACAAAGGCGTTCCTGTTGATTTGAACATTATGACCTAGCCAATGCCCTTAATATGAACCCAAACTTTCCACTTGGATGTAAGCTAACAACAGTAGGAATCCGTCATGAATTAGTACACTTCCTAACGAACTTACTGATCGGTAGATCTCTGGCTATACGGCTCTTTACAATAGAAAGCAAATGTACCTACTCTCAACCCTGTAATATTCTAAGCAGTGTTCCCCAGGGAACAGTTTTGGGACCTACATTGTTTCTTCTTTATATAAACGATATGATTACCAAGGTCAACAACCACTTAACCCTTTATGCTGATGACTCAACACTATTTAGTGTACCTGATAAATCATCAATACCATCTTACCTTGACCACATTCAGGCATGGGCAGATAGGTGGTTTCTCTCTTTCAACATATCAAAATGTGTTACCATTCACTTTGGTCACAATAATCCTCTGCACCATTACACTATGAATGATAATCAGACATCATCCCCTATTCCTCTCCAAACTTGCACCAGTGGCAAAGACCTGAGAGTCACAATAGATAACCTTCTGAAGTTCCATAAACACTCTATACAAACTGTTTCCAAAGCAAATTCTAGCTTTGGACTAATTAAAAGAGTACTTACAAGTCAACCACATAGAATCTTCTTGAAGCTATGCAAGGTAATTGTGAGACCAGCTCTTGATTTTGGAACCTGCCTAGCTGGTCCTTTTTACAAAGGTGATATAAAGTTGATTGAAAGTGTACAAAGGAGGGCCACCAAGTGCATCTCTGGACTTGGTGAGAAACCATATGGTGAAAGGCTACTCACATATAAGTGTGCCAAACAACCCCAAAATAAGCTCTTTAACCAGTTACCCAACAAAAGACAAACACAAGGTCATTCTAAGAAGCTCCATAGGCCCCGAGTTAAAAGTAGAATCAGACAACATTTCTTTAGCCAAAGGGTCATTAATAATTGAAACAGTTTAAGCGAGGAGATAGTGTCTTCAACATCATCTGAAGTTGTTAAAAAGAGACTCAACAATGAATGGGAAGCCGAACTTTCAAGATACAACTGGAGCTGCCCATCATTGTTGTCTCATAAATATCGATTAATATACATGTACATAAAACAGAGTTGTGCTAGGATGCTGATGGCGCTTGTCATGCCCAACCAACGCACAAACTCTATCAGAAATTGACCTTGTGCTGTGGTGTCTACTTTAAACTACAGAAGAATGGTCCCCTTAATCATACCTATCTGTGGTCACTGTTACCAAATGGGCATAAATTGCATCAATCCTACACTCTTAGTTGGAAGGTGTCAGTGGGCTGTAAACACAGTCACAACCCTGTTCTTTTTATATTTTGTGTACAAATGAAACTCAAGAGAGGAAAGAAAATAACAAAATGAAAAATCAAATAAAAAAAAAGGGCAAAAAAACTAGGATTTTGTCAGCTGGTGGCGAACCATGAAGACAAAGAAACAAGCAAATATTTTGACAAGGACCTCTGCCAAGTCGTTCTCAGTGCTAAACAAAAAAAGAAAGACAAGAAAAAAAGAAACCAATGAAAATCAAACCTTAGAAAATAGAAAATTCAAGGCTAGGAACAGTTTTTATAATCAAATATAAAAACAGTTTCCACTTAAAACATTCTATCTGGTTTCGTTTTGTTGATGATATCATTTCTGTTTGGGAGCATGGACAAGACTCTCTAAGAGATTTTTTGGCACATTTGAACTCTTGATTCAAATCTCCAGTTCACAATGGAACTCGAAGATTCAGGTAAGCTGCCTTTCTTAGATGTTTTGATTATAAAAACTGCTCCTAGCCTTGAATTTTCTATATACAGAAAGCCAACCCATAATGATTGATATCTACATTTTTTCTTGAAATCACCCTCCTTCTGTGAAAAGAGGGGTAATAATCTCTTTAGTTGACAGAGTTTTAAAAATCTGTTCTTGTAATAATATAAATTCTGAATTAAACTATATCAAAGATATTCCATTCTGCAATGTTTACCCAATAAAACTTATTGAAAATATCATATATAGACATTTAAAAAAAGATAAAAAGAAAGCAGGGAGCCTGTCCCCCTTGATTCAGTTACCCCAGCAATTGAGAAAAAAACTTTCTGTACTTTACCATACATCCCAAAACTTAGTGATAAACTTGGAAAAATTTAAAAAAAACATAATCTCTGTTTCTTTCAAAACTGAACAAAAAGTTGAACATTTTTTCCACTCAGGAAAAGATAAAACTGACCCTGTACTGGGTAGTAGTGTCTACAGAATCCAGTGTTCATGTGGGAAATTTTACATTGGTAGGACCCATCAACAACTAGGTGAATGTTTGCATGAACACAAAATTTCAGTAGATAAGTCCCTGAGATTGGAAAATAAAAACGACAACTTTGATTTGGCATTGGCCCTGCATATTTTAGAAAATCCAACACATCTGGTTCTTTTTGACAAGGCAACCCTAATATCTACTGTTAATGGCCTACCACAAACTTTTAAAGAGGTAATTGACATGAAAAAAAATACATAAACCGAAATTTAGCAATAAATAGAGACACTGGAGATATTTCATTTAGCCCAATTTATAACAATTTAATTTTGAAGGACTCAATCAATATTTTTGCCTAGTCTAACTTGAGCAAACCTATTTGCACATCAAATGAAGACCGAATTTGTAGACCAGCTAAAACTATAGCAAAACAAAGGATTATTGCTCAATCATCTTGGTAAATTTCTTTTTCATTGATTCCAACCTGGTTCTTATTTAGTTTTTGTTTTGTTGTTGTCAAGCAAACTTCTAAAGGTTCGATTTTCGTTGTTTTCTTTTTTCTTTTCTTTCTTTTTTGTTTAGCACTGAGGATGACTTGGCGGAGGTCCTTGTTGAAATATTTGCTTGTTTCTTTGTCTTCATGGTTCGCCAATGGCTGACAAAATCCTTGTTTTTTTCACCCTATTTTTGATTTTATTTTTCATTTTGTTATTTTCTTTCCTCTCTGAGTTTCATTTGTCATGTATAGCCAGTGTGGTCTTAGGATACATATTTTGTGTAAATTGTTATTCAACCGCTATCTCAACAACAGAGCCAAACAGATCTAACATTGGACCTTATTTCACTCCAAAGTATGAATAAAGGTAATTAAGGTATATTTCTGAGCCTTCTTGTTTTGAAATACATAAAGAACTGTCTTTTGTACATCATATATTTTTTCAACTATACAACAGTTATCCACAAATTCACACTAAGATGTTATAACACACCAGCTTGTTTATTGGGCTGCATCCACCCTGTGAGCTGTACACTGCTCAACATGTACTATCATAAAACATTATTCTTATAAAAAAAAAAACTTAAGTATATAATTGGCTTAATCTAAATCTTCATCAGAGCTATAAAGCTCATCCTCTGTTCCCCCAGCTGCAGTCCAGAATGCTGCTACAACACTTTCTGCAAAAGCTTTTCTCTGGCTAGGTTCTAGTTTATCAGCTGTTGTTTTCATTACAGCAAATTTAGTAAACAATTCTTCAAATGGAACAGGTTCTGGATTGTCATCATTTAACAAGTTTTTCAGTGGGATACTGTTGGGCCAGTTATGTGTTTCTAGAATTTCTGCTATCCTATCAACACCCTGTTTTTCATCATTTTCATTTTCTGGACTGTTTAAATCAACAAGTTCAGTGTCATTATCAATACAAATTTTCATAATTTTGTCAAAATGCTTCTCTTCTAACTGAGAGCAAGCTAGAATCATAACAGAAACTGATGAATTACTTAAATACTTTTCAATATGTCCAATATTTTGATCAGATATCTTTTCTTCATAATATATTAATCCTTCATATGAGTGAGGTGCACTAGCCAAGTCTTTCAAGCCAGTCACAGCTTCAATATAGATTGTTGCCTTGTAGTATTTAGTAATTATTTCTACTTGACATTTTTCCTGAGCAGTAGAATAGCCAACATAATTTTTGTCCAGTTTTGTCAACAACTGGTTAACAATATTGGAGCAAATATCTTTATTTTTGCAGTTTATAGCTACAACAGGGTAGCTCATTGCCACTTCCAACTAATATTAATTTGCAGCTGAGTAATGGCAAATCAACCTAAAAAAACATATATATATATATATATATATATATATAGTAAACAACACACTAAATATATGTTGCAAACTTTGAGCATTTTGATTGGAAAATGAGAAACAACAGGAGTTAAATTATTTCCGAGATGTAGTCAAATGCACCCTGTTAGAAATCCTCTGATATATAAAGAAATGTCGGATCTCTAACTTTATGATCTAATCCCTCAGCAGATGATTGTTTCCTCTACTTTTTATGAAAAATAAAGTTTTTTATGCAGATAATTATATTGTCACTGTTTGCATGGTAGATTAACACAAGACTATCTAAGCTTTGACAGCATGAGTTTTGTATTCCTAAAGAGCTGGGCATCTGCACAACTGTTCCCTATATGTGGAAAAATTAGCCAGTTAAACAGTAAAATTACAAGTAGAATATTTCCTTACACTTTTTACCATTAATCCGTTAAATCATAAAACCTGAATTATTCCTTGGATTATTAATTCCCATAACCTGTTTCCTTATCTCCAGGTAGCTATATTTATCTAAAACTTTCTGTTTGGAAATAAATGACCCAGGCTTTGACTCTTAGTGCTTTAAGGTGGGGTGACAGGTGTCTTACCTGTCCCTGTACTTTATAAAAGACCCAGCAACTCAAATGTAAATTTTCATTTTCCAAAGGCTCTCAAGGATCTTTAATCTTTGGTAAATTTGCAGTGGACCATATAATTTAGCTAAAATGAAAGTGAAAATATCATTTGATACCGTTTTTATGCTCTTTCATAATTCAAGACTTGCTTCTGGGGCTAATTATATCTTGAGCCCTGAAAGGGACCCCAAAGTTATTTTATATGAATAATGAAAGAGCATAAAAAAACATCAAATGTTTTCACTTTTATCATAGCTAACTTACTTTGCCCACTGCAAAGCTACCATGAAACTTACCAATCCCAACCCCCCTAATGTGCAAATATATACCCTGAATTGGTGACAGCAAAGTTTTGAATCACAAAATTCAGCAATTTTTGTTGACAGCATTTGAACTTGAAACATTAGGAAAATGGCTTATATTTGAGTTGCCTAATAAATGAGGTTTGAATTGTTATAAATAAGTATTTTTGGAATATATTACTTTTGAAAAACTTATTTATAAACTAGAGATATAATTTCAACCACTTTTCAATAGCTTAACTAGTGTTGATAATTTTTTTGTGTGGTTACAAAAATTAAATACCTTTGGGGCCCCTTTAAGGGCTCAAGATTCAACTAGCCCCAGAAGCAATTCTTGAATTAGGCCCATGAGAGAGCATGAAAAAGGCATCAAATAACATTTTCACTTTTATATTAGCTAAATTCAATGGCCCATTGCAAACTTATGTAGTCTTTTACCCATCTACAACTTTACCAGAAACCTCCTGTACAGGGGTGGATCCAGGATTTTTTTATGGGGGGGGGAGCAAAATTGGTTGATCCAAAAAAAAATTTAGGGAGGGGGCACAAAATAGGGTGATCCAATAAACTTGCATTAGGAGCAAGTTTAATTAACACAAACTTGAGTTAATTAAGTAAATTACACTACTTTAGACTATGCTAGAGGGTGCCCGCCTCCTCTGGATCCACCACTGCTTCTGTATATAGCCTGAGGCTATATTTGGCACCATTAGGGGGGCTGGGATACAATTGCAAAAGCAGTAATTAGGCTAGGATATTTGGAAAGATTGTTGAAATTTCAAGTTGAATAATTTATTTCTTTTCTTGGATTTCTGTCCTATATCACAATCTTACCTTTTTGTTTTTCTCACCCTTCCCCCAGTCAGAAACCCCCACCCTAGGTTGCTACTGCCGTTAGGCTAGCCTATTTATGTAGAATCAATTTTGTTTTTTCAAAACATCTTTTATTTTATTCTACCATAATATAGATCTACTCTTTTTTCGGATCTAAGGCAAAGATAACTTATTGCTGGAATAGGTTTATACTTAAATGCTGAAGTTGCCTGGCTTATAAAATTCCAGTTCCAATATTTATAGGTTTTAAATTTTTTTGTTTGTCAGAGCACCCTGTTTCAATAAGTAATTAAGCAAATAGATAGCGCATTATGGCAATAATATTAAAGTACTGACGCATGTTTAACAAAAATGCCCATTTCACTAACCTGGACAGAAATATTTCAGCTTTCCATGCTATTTTCCGCTGTCCCTATTCAGTATTATTTAGCATCACAGCAAGGTTTTAAATTTGACCAACAAAATTTACACAGTATTGTTGGATCATTCAAGACATGGTTTAACTCAAAGTTTGAAGAAATTTTGAGTGAGAATGAAGCTATATATAGAAATAGCAAAGGTTAGTTTGATAGAATAAGAAGCCATCTGTATTTTATGTTGTATTTAAACCTTAACATAAATTTTTTTTTGTGGCTGTAAAATAGGATTTTAAGATGAATATACCTAGTTTATCTAAGTCAGTTTCCTGACAAAGGCAAATTTCTAGCTGACAACATGATTTAGCTGGGATGAGAGTGTATAATTAATTTGTTACCATTTTTTATTTTCTTTCACAATTCAGAAAAAATAAAACTGCCATTTGTAGTTGGTTTAAGAACAGTAATTATTATTTTCATTACTCTTAAAAGTAAAATGTCATTTTTAAAACAAATTTGCAGGTATTTAAAAAAAAGTCTGGGTATAAGACTAAGCCTCGGTTTACCAATACATAATAAGCATGTTAAGAAAACAATTCTTACTTCAGAATATGCAGAAAATCCTAGTTGACACATTTTACAGGGGAAAACCTTTATCTTCACTGTTTTCCTTGTATTTTCAGTTTTTCTTTCACATTTTTAAATGTTTGTGTCTTATTACCTTAAATTGTATCTTCTAGCCACTAAGGTTGAAGAACCTGTAGATTTTACCAGGTAACATTGACTCAATAATCTTCATGTCACAGTTCATGATTAGAATATCAATATTTACATGTATACATGACAGAGTTAACAACAGGGCAGTTAACACAATTTTTTATCACAGTTCATGAGTGGATCATTGCTATTTTCATATATACAGGACAGTTTGGTTTTCTTGTTGGGTGTCACTAGATGTATTGGTGGTCAGGCATATTTGGGACCTGAAGGGGATAGGTGGTACCTAATAGACCCTGCTTGATTATGCTGATTTGTCCCACTGCATCCCATGTGATGCTGGTTTGTCTCACATTTTTAAATATTTTTGTCTGTTCTCTTAGTCTTGAAAATTGTTTATAAATAAAAACCAACTGCCATCTAACTAGTCTAACCTAACTTGAGCTAATTTATCAGTATTTGTCTATTGATATATTTTTTGTAGGAAATTATTGGATAGCACTGATGCTGTTTAGTTTTATCTATAGATTATTTGAAAATGGAAAAATGCAGTTGAATCCATGTTTATTTTTCAGAATTTTGTTAAAAAAAAATCATACAACAGTGAAAGAAGTGAAGATAATGGTTCTGCTGCAAAATATGTTAACTAGGATTATTCTGCATATTCTGCAGTAAGAATTGTTTTCTTAACATGTTTCCATATGTAATGGTAAAACCCTAGAATCATACCAGAGCCTGAAATCCCAGAAATTAATGTTTTCACAGCCAAACTGAATCTTTTTTTTAGAATTTCTAGCTCTTTTTAAAAATTTCTGCAAATCTACTTTCACAGTAACATTTTACTATTAAGACAAAGGAAAATAATCATTATCATTCATGAATCACCCACAAAAAGCAAATTTTTTTCACTTGCCAGTATTTTTAGAAACACATTTTTAAACTTTTGGTTAATAAAAGGGCGTTTTATTAAAGGGCGTTTTTAAACTTTTGGTTAATAAAAGGGCGTTTTATTAAAGGGCGTTTTTAAATTAAAGGGCGTTTGAGCCCTTTAAGGGCTCAAAATATAGCTTCCCTCTGAAGTAATTATTGAATAATGAAAGAGTATAAAAAAGATATCAGGTGATGTAGGCTATTTACTTTCATCCTAGCTAAAATATGTTATCAGCTACAAGTTTACACTTTCTTTAATAGGTATTGACTATCTTAAGGATAAGTTGTTAGTTGTTGAAATATCCATTAAAGTTCTAGTTTAGGTATTTCTTGGTATCTTTGAAATAGTTGAGGTTCATAAATGAAACTTTAAGGAATGGATCTAGAACCTAAAATACACCTCAGAAATGCATAAATTTTTCAATTAACTCAGTAGTGAGATAGCTAAGAAATAAACATCTCTTTAGAATCTGAATTTCATCCTTAATCAAATTCAATATTTAATTGCATAAGAAGTGAATTTTACTTTGTAAACTTTAATTTTATTTGAACTTTACTTGAATTCTTTACATACAATGATATACAAGCTATTAAATCAATTTGGAAAAAAGTGACTTATGGAGAATTCAGTGCATATATACAAATCAGGGTAAGCTATATTTTACAAATTAAGGGTGTGGGTAAAGTTATTTTCTAATGCAAACGAATGTTATATCTGAATTCAGTATGAAATTCTGATTCTAAAGGTATGTCTACTTCTTAACTTTCTCATTAGTGAGTTAAATAGAAAATTTATCCAAGAATGTGTTAACAAGCTACTATCTCTATCCTTTTCTTATTTGTTGAGTATAAAATATTGCATAAATGACTGGTTTATACCTGTCTACGATTTGATAAAAAAAAACATTTCAACCTAACTTTGAGTTTTCAATCTCTTTTCATTGGCTCTAATTTGTGAAAGTGCAATTCCTATTATTTCAGCAGAATAATAAGCAATATTTAGCATTTTCTCTAAGTTTAGTAAAAATTGTAAAAAATTTAAACCTTATAAATTAAGATTGATCAATGGTATGAGACTTAACACATTTATTTTCATTGTGTCATATTTTAGCTGTAAATCTATTTCTCAAGGTTACACTTTTATAACACAAAGGTTGTAAAAAGTCATCAAAGGTCAGTTTCCTTTGGAGAGGAAGGAATGAAGGCAGGGTCGTCACGTATGGGGGGACGCCCCACCCCAATGTTTTTGGTCACTTGGTAAAAAAAAATAAGCCAGTAAAATGGTGACACCACTGAAATTCTTTGTTCAGTTCAATAAAGACCAGAATTGACATGAGAATTGACATGTCATCTACATAAATTTTGAAGTTGGTTAGTAAACGTTGGAGTTTTACTGACTCCTGCCATGATTTTATGGATGATGCCATAATTTTCCATTTGGTTAAATAAACAGCATTAAAATAGTGACATGATAAGTACTGAAACCAAAATCTTGGTTGGTAAATGCAGTGATTTTACTGACTTGTGGAGTGATTTTACATATAGTATTTGGAATGCACATTATAGTAATTATTGACAAAAAATAGTTGGTAAAAATGAACAGCCAGTCGGTAAAATCTGTAGCCCCCCCCCCTCTTAAATATTTTGGCTAGCAAGAACACTGGATGGAGGTAAGGACTTCAAAATACTATCTCAGTGTCCATTGAGGTTCTTGATCCATTCCTGAGAGTTTCATTCCCCTAAATTAACTACATTCCACGATAAACAAAAGGCCCTCATCTAGAATTTGGCAAACTTCTTCACAAGAATTTAAAATTGACTTTAAAAAATTCCATACAAGGTGTAGTACATGCCTAAGCCTAAACAGTAAACAATGGTTTTTCAAAAGTTAAAGTTTTACCTTCAGGTGCAATTTAGACAATATAATGGTAGAATCCAGTAAAGTTTCCTTTTTGATTAGTTTGTTAGCTAGAAGATGAATACATTACTCAACCAACTTTTTAAAATTTTGGGTATTGTTTGGCACCATCTGTTGATAAGAAATAAGCATTTAAAATAATGCAAACCCTCAAAATCAACAAGCTTTTTATGTAGCCTAGGGAGGGGGCAAAGTTGAAGCCAATTTTCCCAAATCAAGTGAAAATGAAAGCAAAAACTAAAAAATAAACCATTTGGCACCATAAAGGTACTATTTAGTGCTATAAAGGTACATTATAGTACTATAAAGATAAATATAAACTAAAAAACTGATCTGTTTCAGTTGATGCTTGAATTTTGTAGATTTATCTTAGTTTTGACAAGAGTTTGGGAGAAACTAAATTTCAGCTGGGGGGGGAGGGCAAGCCGAGGACTAGGAGGGGAAGTTGTGCCCCCTGTCCCTTAGAAAATTACGCCCCTGCTTATCGGCTCTTCAATGATGAATTGCTATGGAGAAGTTGATAGTTTGTAGGCTTTCAAATTATATTTCCACTAGGTATAACTCTATTAATTACCAACCTTGAGCTTGAAGTTGTTTGGACTAGATTCCAATGTTTTTCTTAAAAGAGCTGAAGAGGCTGATAAATCTACTAGAAGAGAAGTGGCTTTACTTTTGAGTTTGCAAAACTCATTATGACAAAAATTTTGGAGTGGCCTCTGTCAGAGTATATTGCTAATAATGAGAAGAAATCAGAAAATATTTGCTCAGAATGATGATATTCTCTGAATTATTACTCATTTCAGCTCTTAATCCTAATCTTCGGTGCATTGAAAATACTCTTGAATATTGTGATTGACACTGTCTTTGGTCATTAGACTATTTATTAGTAGTTGTACTAGTCTTTAAAGCAAAATTTTCATAACCTATCACAATAAAAACTAGTTAGTTGCAAAAAAGTGGTGTTGATAAAAGAATAAGAATGTTGTCACTTAAAACTAACAAATCTGCTGGTCCTAACTGTATTCATCCTTTTATTCTGCTGGAATGCCAATCAGTCTTATCTCAACCACTTCCCTTGCTATTTGACTTATTATTTGAATTTTTCTAGACTACCACTTGACTGGTAATCTACCCACATAGCTCTCATATTTAAGAAGGGTAGAAAAACCTTGCTGAAAATTATCAACCTATTAGCATGAGATCTGTAGTTTTTATGGTTCGATAAATTAATGAAAAAGCAGATTCAACAAACTCAGCTACTTGGTAAATTCCAAGTCTTTTAGTTGGTGACTGAGCATCAAAAATTAATAAGAAAGCACTTTTGTATAGAACAAACTCAGCTACTTGATAAAATCCAAGCCATTGTAATTGGTGACTGAGTATTAAAAATTAATAAAAAAGCACTTTTGCCTAGAACAAGCTCAGCTACTTGGTAAATTCCAAGTCTTTTAATTGGTGACTGAGTATAAAAATTAATAAAAAAAAAGTACTTTTGCATAGAAAAAACTCAGCTACTTGAGAAATTCCAAGTCTTCTAATTGGTGACCGAGTATCAAAAATTAATAAAAAACAGTTCTTTAGAATAGAACAAACTCTGCTACTTAGTAAATTCCAAGTCTTTTAATTGGTGACTGAGTATATAAATTAATAAAAAAGCACTTTTACATAGAACAAGCTCAGCTACTTGGTAAATTTCAAGTCTTTTAATTGGTGATTGAGTATAAAAAATTAATAAATGAACACTTTTGCATAGAACAAACTCAACTACTTGGTAAATTCCAAGTCTTTTAATTGGTGACTGAGTGTCAAGAATTAATAAAAAAGTACTTTTGCACAGAACAAACTCAGCTAATTGTTAAATTCCAAGTCTTTTAGTTGGTGACTGAGTATCGAATATTAATAAAAAAAAGCACTTTTGCATAGAAAAAGCTCAGGTACTTGGTAAATTCCAACTCTTTTAATTGGTGACAGAGTATCAAAAATTAATAAAAAAACACTTTTGCATTGAACAAACTCAGCTACTTGGTAAATTCCAAGTCTTTTAATGGGTGACTGAGTATAAAAAAAATTAATAAGAAAGCACTGTTGCATAGAACAAACTCAGCTGATTGGTAATTTCCCAGTCTTTTAATTGGTGACTTTGTATCAAAAATTAATAAAAAAGCACTTTTGCACAGAACAAACTCATCTACTTGTAAATTTCAAGTCTTTTAATTGGTGACTGAGTATCAAAAATTAATTTAAAAAATACACTTTTGCTTAGAACAAACTCAGCCACTTGGTAAATTCCAAATCTTTTAATTGGTGACTGAATATCAAAGTAATAAAAAAAAAAAATACTTTTGCATTGAACAAACTCAGTTACTTGGTAAATTCCAAGTCTTTTGGTACTCAGCCCGCAGCTTAAAAACTTTTGGAATTTATCAACTAGTTAATTTTTTTACTCAAAACGGCTTTTATTAAATATTTGGTACTCAGCCTGAAAATAAAACATACGGAATTTATCAATTAGCTAAATTTTGTGTATTGCGAAGTATATCTTTAGAATCATTGTCACAAAGTCTGCAATTGAGCTACACGGAATATAGCGGCTAATTGAGTTGTTTGCACTCAAAAGCGCTCTTATTAAATTTTTGATAGTCACTTGGTAAGTACACATTCGGAATTGATCAACTAGCTGAGTTTGTTTTACTCTAAAGTGCTTTTATTATATTTTTGGTAGACGGTCACTCGGAATTTATCAACTAGCTGAATTTGTTGTACTCCATCTTGCTTTTATTAAATATTTGATATTCAGTTAGAAACTAAAACACTCTGAGTTTACTTACCAATCAGTTGAGTTTATTGAGTTTGAGTTTGTTTGCTTTCATTCGGATGAAATTTACCAAGTAGCTGAGTTTGCTGTATGCAAAAGTGTTTTTTTTTATTAATTTTTGATACTCGGTCACCAATGAAAAGACTTGAAATTTACCAAGTAGCTGAGTTTGTTCTATGTACAAGTACTTTTTTTTAATTTTTGATACTCAGTCACCAATTAAGACTTGGAATTTACCAAGTAGCATAGTTTTTTCTGTGTAACAGTGCTTTTTTATTAGTTTTTGATGCTTAGTCACCAACTAAGAACTTAGAATATACAAAGTAGCTGAGTTTGTTCTATGCAGAAGTGCTTTTTTATTAATTGTTGATACTCAGTCACTAATTAAAAGACTTAAAATTTATCAAGTAGCTGTTTTTGTTCTATGCAGTGATTTTTTTTTGATTTTTTATACTCAGTCACTAATTAAAAGACTTGGAATTTACCTAGTAGTTGAGTTATTCTATGCAAAAGTGCTTCTTTATTAATTTACAATATTCAGTCACCAATTAAAGGACTTGGGAATTTACCAAGTAGGTAAGTTTGTTGTATGCAAAAGTACTTTTTTTTATTAATTTTTGATGCTCAGTCATCAATTAACAAATTTGGAATTTACCAAGTAGTTGAGTTTGCAAATGCGCTTTTTTATAAATTTTTTATACACAGTCACCAATTAAAAGACTTGGAATTTACAAAGTAGCTGAGTTTGTTCTATGCAAAAGTCTTTTTTTTATTAATCTTTTATGCCTAGTTACCAATTATCAGTCACCAATTAAAAGACTTGGAATTTACCAAGTAGCATATGTGTAAAAGTGTTTTTTTATTAATATTTGATGCTTGGTCACCAACTAAAAACTTAGAATATACAAAGTAGCTGAGTTTCTTCTATTCAAAAGTGCTTTTCTATTAATTATTAATACTGAGTCACTAATTAAAAGACTTAGAATTTACCAAGTAGCTGTGTTTGTACTATGCAAAAGTGCTTTTTTATAAAATTTTTATACTCAGTCACTAATTAAAAGACTTGGAATTTACCAAGTAGCTGAGTTTGTTCTATGCAAAAGTGCTTTTTTATTATTTTATGATATTCAGTCACCAATTAAAAGACTTGGAACTTACCAAGTATCTAAGTTTGTTGTATGCAAAAGTACTTCATTTTATTAATTTTTGATACTAAGTCATCAATTAAAGATTTGGAATTTACCAAGTAGTTGAGTTTGTTCTGTGCAAATGTGCTTTTTTATTAATATTTTATACACACTCACCAATTAAAAGACTTGAAATTTACAAAGTATCTGAGTTTGTTCTATTTAAACGTATTTTTTTTATTAATTTTTTATACTTATTTACCAATTAAAAGATTTGGAATTTACCAAGTAACTGAGTTTGTTTTATGCAAAAGTGTTTTTTTTTATTAATTTTCGATACTCAGTTACCAATTAAAAGACTTGGAATTTACCAAGTAGCTGACTCTTTCTGCAAAATTGGTTTTATAGTTAATTTATACACTCAGTCACCAATTAAAAGAGTTTTAATTTACCAAGTAACCGAGTTTGTTGTATGCAAAAATGTTTTTTTTCTAATTTTTGATTCTCAGTCATCAATTAAAAGACTTGGAATTTACCAAGTAAGTGAGTTTGTTCTATGTACAAGGGCTTTTTTTTGTTAATTTTTGATACTCAGTCACCAAATAAAAGACTTGGAACTTACCAAGTAGCTGGGTTTGTTCTGCGAAAAAGTGCTTTTTTTTATTAATTTTTGATACTTAGTCACCAATTAAAAGACTTAGAATTTACCCGGTAGCTGAGTTTGTTCTGTGTAAAAGTGCTTTTTTATAAATTTTTGATGCTTAGTCACCAACTAAAAACTTATAATATACAAAGTAGCTGAGTTTGTTCTATGCAAAAGTGCCTTTTTATTAATTTTTGATATTCAGTCACTAATTAAAAGATTTAAAATTTACCAAGTAGCTAAGTTTGTTCTATGCAAAAGTACTCTTTTATTAATTTTTTATGCTCAGTCACCAATTAAAAGATTTAGAATTTACCAAGTAGTTGAGTTTGTTCTATGCAAATGTGTTTTTTTATATTAATTTTTGATGCTTAGACACCAATTAAAAGATTGGGAATTTACCAAGTAGCTAGGTTTATTCTAAGAAAAAGTGTTTTTTTTACTAATTTTTGATAGTCAGTCGCCAATTAAGAGAGTTTAAATTTACCTAGTAGCTGAGTTTGTTCTATGCAAAAGTACCTTTTTATTCATTTTTGATACTGAGTCCCAAATTAAAAGAATTAGAATTTGCCAAGTAGCTGAGTTTGTTCTATGCAAAAGTGCTTTTTTAATTAATTTATACACTCAGTCACCAATTAAAAGACTTTGAATTTACCAAATAGCTGATTTTGTAGCTGAGTAGCTGATTAAAAGTGATTTTTATTTATTTTTGATGCTCAGTCACTAATTAAAATGACGTGGAATTTACCATGTAGCTGAGTTTGTTCTATGCAAAGTACTTTTTTATTAACTTACGATACTCAGTCACCAATTAAAAGACTTGGAATTTACCGAGTAGCTTAGTTTGCTCTATGCAGGTGTTTTTTTTTATTAATTTGCGATACTCAGTCACAATTAAAAGAAATGCAATTTACCAAGTAGCTTAGTTTGCTCTATTTAAAAGTTCTTTTTTATTAATTCTTGATACACAGTCACCAATTAAAAGATTTGGAATTTACAAATTAGTTGAGTTTTTTCTTTGCAAATGTGCTTTTTTATTAATTTTTGATACTTAGACACCAATTAAAAGATTGGGAATTTACAAAGTAGCTAGGTTTATTATAAGAAAAAGTGTTTTTTTTACTAATTTTTGATAGTCAGTCGCCAATTAAGAGAGTTTAAATTTACCAAGTAGCTGAGTTTGTTCTATGCAAAAGTGCCTTTTTATTCATTTTCGATACTCAGTCACAAATTAAAAGACTTGGAATTTACCAAGTAGCTGAGTTTGTTCTATGCAAAAGTGGTTTTTTAATTAATTTATACACTCAGTCACCAATTAAAAGACTTGGAATTTACCAAATAGCTGATTTTGTAGCTGAGTAGCTGATTAAAAGTGATTTTTTATTAATTTTTGATGCTCAGTCACTAATTAAAATGACATGGAATTTACCATGTAGCTGAGTTTGTTCTTTGCAAAAGTACTTTTTTATTACCTTACGATACTCAGTCACCTATTAAAAGACTTGGAATTTACCGAGTAGCTGAGTTTGTTCTTTGCAGGTGTTTTTTTTTGTTAATTTGCGATACTCAGTCACCAATTAAAAGACTTGGAATTTACCAAGTGGCTTATGTTGCTCTATGCAAAAGTTCTTTTTTATTAATTCTTGATACCAAGTCACCAATTAAAAGATTTGGAACTTACAAAGTAGTTGAGTTTTTTCTGTGCAAATGTGCTTTTTTATTAAATTTTTATACTCAGTCACAAATTAAACGTCTTGGAATTTACCAAGTAGCTGAGTTTGTTCTATGCAAAACTGCTTTTTTATTAAGTTATGATACTCAGTCACCAATTAAAAGACTAGGAATTTAACAAGTAGTTGAGTTTGTTCTATGCAAAAGGTTTTTTTTATTAATTTTTGATACTCAGTCACCAATTAAAAGACTTGGAATTTACCAAGTAGCTTAGTTTGCTCTATGCAAAGTTCTTTTTTATTAATTCTTGATACCCAGTCACCAATTGAAAGATTTGGAATTTACCAAGTAGTTGAGTTTTTTCTGTGCAAATGTGCTTTTTTATTAATTTTTGATACTTAGACACCAATTTAAAGATTGAGAATTTACCAAGTAGCTAGGTTTATTCTAAGAAAAAGGTTTTTTTTATTAATTTTTTATAGTCAGTCGCCAATTAAGAGAGTTTAAATTTACCAAGTAGCTGAGTTTGTTCTATGCAAAAGTGCCTTTTTATTCATTTTCGATACTCAGTCACCGATTAAAAGACTTGGAATTTACCAAGTAGCTGAGTTTGTTCTATGCAAAAGTGCTTTTTTAATTAATTTATAAACTCAGTCACCAATTAAAAGACTTTGAATTTACCAAATAGCTGATTTTGTAGCTGAGTAGCTGATTAAAAGTGGTTTTTTATTAATTTTCGATGCTCAGTCACTAATTAAAATGACATGGAATTTACCATGTAGCTGAGTTTGTTCTATGCAAAAGTATTTTTTATTAACTTAAGATACTCAGTCACCAATTAAAAGACTTGGAATTTACCGAGTAGCTGAGTTTGTTCTTTGCAGGTGTTTTTTTTTATTAATTTTGTGATACTCAGTCACCAATTAAAAGACTTGGAATTTACCAAGTAGCTTAGTTTGCTCTATGCAAAGTTCTTTTTTATTAATTCTTGATGCCCAGTCACCAATTGAAAGACTTAGAATTTACAAAGTAGCTGAGTTTGTTTTATGAAAAAGTGCTTTTATATTAATTTTTATACTCACTCACCAATTAAAAGACTTAGAATTTACCAAGTAGCTGAGATTGTTCCACGCAAAAGTGCATTTTTTATTAGTTTACGATACTCAGCCACCAATTAATTGACATGGAATTTACTATATAGCCGAGTTAGTTCCATGCAAAAGTACATTTTTATTAATTTTAGATACTCAATCACCAATTAAGTTACTTGGAATTTACTGAGTAGCTGAGTTTATTCTATAATATTATATTAGCTGAGTATTCTATACTCAGTCACCAAATAAAAGAATTGGAATTTATCAAGTAGCTGAGTTTGTTTTATGCAAAAGTGCTTTTATATTAATTTTTTATTCTCAGTCATCAATTAAAAGACCAATTAATCAGTCTTCATTCAGTCATTGATTAGTTAACACACACAAGAGAGTTATATTTTACTTTTTGGATATTTTAACTTGTATACATGGTAAATTTTCCATTGGCTGTTTTCAGCTCTAGCTTTTTTTTTATCCCGCCCACTGTTGTCAGTCGATGCTAGACATTCATACACGCAAGGTGTATGGACGTATTGAGCGAGATAGATTTTGTCATTTGCCAAAGCTATGCAAGTGGGGAGCCGGGCGTTTGCTCAATTTAAATATTACAAGCTGTGACCGTGCAAAATTACGCGGGTGATACCTGTCAAAGATAATGGAAGTAATTATGAAGTGTGCTGTTACGGAACTGATGAAATTAAAATAGTGACGTCAGAGAATATATGGGCGTATGCGGAGAAATATGAAGAAGCGCTTAAAGATGGAAGAAAAAATGTTCAGCGAGCGATAAGGCGAAACTACGGAGAACTCGGAAGTTTTATCCGGGGATTTATCTGAGTCGGTGAACTTGATGCAGTCAGAAATTGTAAATCTTCGTGACGGCATAAAGGATGAAATTCGTAGGAGAGTGGAAGACCAGTGCAGTAGATTAGGGAGTTCTTCGGTGAACAGATTAAGTCGTATTTTCTTGATACTGTTACGCAAGCTGTCTATGAGGCGATTGGTCTGCAATTCAAGGCTAAATTTGAACTAATTGAGAAATTACTTGGTGATTTGCGGGCAAGAATTGTTAAAAATGGCGCAAAGCTCCAAAAGCTTGAAACTAAGCTGGATTATATAAACCAGCCTTCTCTTCTGACTAAGTTCATTGTATTTGAGACAGAATATCCCGCGCGGGATTGGCTTCACCTTGTTGAGAAAGTATTAGTTCGACTTAACAGTGAAATGGGACTCAATCTTCATAAATCTGTTGTCAAGGGTGCAAAGCGTTTGGGAGCTGCCTAGAAAATAAAAACTCCGATTGAACTTACCTTTTTTACGGAGGCATCTGCAGTTGAGATCGTGCACAATCGCAAGAATTTGAAAGGTTCCCGAATCTATGTACATGAGGCTCTAACCAGGGAAAGGCAGGAAATCAACAAGCTTGCGCGTAATAAGTTTGAATTGAAAAATGTGTGGACTTTACGAGGTGTGGTTTCTGTCAAGTGCGGTTTGCATATCATTCCGTGTAAAACGATTTCCGACGTAGTTCAGATTCGCAATGTGTCATATGAACCTGTCGTTTAAACTAAGAAGCGGTGAATTTTCCTTTTCTTTTTTTTGACTTGTGGACCGTTTTCAGTGTTTTCTTGATTCTCGTTTGAAATTAGATGTTATTCTAAATTCATCTACCAAAATTGATAAAGATATGCCTTATGTAAATAATTTACCTGAATGTGATTATTCTTCAGGCAACTTTCTATCAGATAGAACAGAAAATTGTGATTTTCCGATCCGATCGTTATATGTAAATGCCCAGGGGTTACAAAGTGCATTCAATGAACTGAAGATCTTGCTTGCATCTAGTCCTATAGACATTGTTGGAGTTTGCGAAACTTTTTTGTCTGCTAATATACCCCTTACAATGTTAGATCTGCCTGGGATGAAATGTATATCGCGTACAAGGTGTCAGAAAGCGAGAGGAGGTCATATGCTGTATATTCGTGATGACTGGTGTTTTAGAGTTCTCAGTGATCTGTCTGTATTTGATGAAGGGTTATGTGAGACTATTTTTGTTGCAGTTGTATCTTTGAGCTGTAATCCATTTATTTTTGTTTCTGTTTATCGACCTCCGTCGGGTAACCCAAAAAGGTTTTTTTAAGTTTTTGAATCGCTGTTGAAAAACCTAGAGGCGTTGAAAAAACCGTTATTATTTCGGGTGATTTTAACTTTGATCTTTTGAATCTCGATGTTGGAAATAATGAGGAGTTTTTAAGTATGTGCTTGTGTTCTAGTTTTCTTCCAAGTATTTCTCTGTCGACAAGAGTTACAGCTAACACAGCTACATTATTAGATAATATATTTTCCTTTCCTGTTTTATTTGATGCTGAAAAATCGTCAGTAATTTTGTCTGATAAGTCAGATCATTTTCCGGTGAGTGTTCTTTTAAATTTAAATAATAGTAATAAACAACATCGAGATTCAACAATGAATAATTCAAAAAGCGATATACATGGATTGATTGTAAAGTCCTACGTCAGTTAATTGGTGACCATGATTAGAGTTCGGTTTATGGCTCAGATGACGCAAATGCTGCGTTTTCAGATTTTATTGATCAAATGATGCGACTGCAGGATCGGGCTTCTTCAACACGAGCTTCGCATGGAAAGTTTGTGCAGAAATTTGACCCATGAACTACTGTAGGTATTTTGACATCGTCAAAACATAAAAATAGAAAGTTTAAGAATTATTTAAAATTACAGACACCTGAGTCGTTTTAAGAATTCAGAGTTTATAGCAAAAAGCTAAATTCAATTATCAGACATGGGAAGAGAAAATATTATAAAGAGAAGTTTTTGGAGTATAAATAAGATATGACAATGACATGGCAATTGATAAATGAAAAGATACGTCCTCACAGCGTCAAAGTACTATTCTAATTACCTTGTTTTAAATGGAGAAAATGTTACAGAGCCGAATGAAATTTTAAATGCTTTTGGAGATTATTTCAGTAATATTGGTTCTAGACTTGCACCGACTATGAATATGGAACCGAATTCCCCTATTGTTCCAGTTAATGAGCAACATGCAAAAAATTCGGTTTCTTTTTCTGAGATTGTGCCTCATGAGACTGAAAAAGTTATTCTGAAGATTAAACGGATTTTTTCTAAGGACGAATTTGTATTTTCGGCTCAAACCGTCAAGCAAGTAACGTCAAGCATTTCTTCTTTGTTGGCACATATTTTTAATCTATCACTTATGCAAAGGGTTTTTTCTGAGCTTTTAAGAAAAGCAAATGTTATAGTACTACCTAAAGCTGGGAGTTCAACTGACCCTTCAGATTATAGAGGCATTTCTCTTCTTTCAATTTTCAGCAAAATTTTGGAAAGACTCGCAAATAGTCAATTACAAAAATATTTATTTTATAGTAAGATTTTACACACGCCTCAATATAGTTTTATAAAAGGGAAGTCAACTGAACTGGCAATTCATGAGCTTTTACTAAATATTAATTATTCACTAGATGAAGGTCAACACGCTTTGGCGATTCGGCGATGCTTTGGCGATGTCGCTAAGGCGTTTGACACTGTAAATCCTTCGTTGCTTTTTTCTAAACTTAAGTCTTATAGGTTTTCAACACAAGCTGTTAATTTTTTTGCATCTTACCTTTCTGGGAGACGACTAGATTATGTTGATAAATCTCGTGATCTCCGTTCTGAAAATTTTCCGATTAATTACAGAGTGCATCAGGACTCTGTCCTTGGGCCAATTCTATTTCTTCTTTTTATAAATGATTTGCCAGAATTTTTGCCTCTTTGTAAAATTATTATGTTGGCTGATGACGTATTAATTTTGGCTTTTCACCGGGACCTGTCAGATATTTTCCAGAACCTCGAATTATGTTACTAATTGTATCCGATTGGTATTCAAGAAATTTACTAGCTCTTAATGAAAAAAAAATGCCAATATATGTTATTTTCGTGAACTGGATCAGTAGTTTCAGATAGCTTCTCTCTTTTCTTGAATGGTCTTGAATTAAAATAGGTAGATCAGTTCAAACATCTTTGGATTATTTTAGATGAAAATTTGTCGTTTCATAAATATGTAAAAACACTATCGTTAAAATATTCCCGAAATATTGCATTCATAAATATGTAAAAACACTATCGTTAAAAACTTCCCTAAATATTGGCATGCTAACTCGTATTTGTCATTTCTTTCTTAAAAGTATTCTAAAATCCATTTATTATTCTTTCGTCCACCCATATTTTCTCTATTGCATTTCGGTTTGGGCATCTACCTTTTTCAAATCTCTGTTTTCAAATCTTTCCAAATACTTAAGAATAAAGCAATGAGGATTCTCTTTAATACTGATTGCAGATCTTCAGTTAGACACCTATATGGGACTTCAGGAATTTATTCAACTTTGGATCAACTTCATTTAATTTCTATCTCTAGTATTTGTCACGATTATCAATATAGTAATTTACCTTTAAGTTTCTCAGGCATTTTTCCAACTAATTCCCAATTTTATAATTATCTGACTACGCGTTGTTCAGACTTTTCGTGCGAAATTCGCCCGACATCGAGAGCGGGATTCAGTATCCGTCAGACTGGGCTAAAAATCTGGAATTTAATTCCAGCATCAGTTCGAGAGTACAGCAACAAGCAAAATTTTCTAAGACTGGCGAAGAAATATCTTATGACAAGCTAAGCATTTTGTTTATTCTGATTTTATTTTTTGTTGTTATAAAATTTATTTAGAAGATAGCTGTGTATTTTCGTTATCAATATTTTCAGCGCTAAAGTATACCACCAGGCATGTGCGCTGTTTTGTGACATTTTTTTTGTATGTGTTTTAAATAAAAATATTCTACTCTACTCTCTACTCTGAAAGACTTGCTCTGAAAGATTTACCAATTAGCTAAGTTTGTTCTATCCAAAAGCGCTTTTCAGTAAATTTTTCAGGCTCAGTCACCAATTAAAGGACTTGGAATTTACCAAGTAGCCGAGTTTGTTCTATGCAATGTACTTTGTTCTTAATTTTTGATACTCAGTCACCAATTAAAAGATTTGGAATTTACCAAGTAGCTGAGTTTGTTTTATGAAATTATCAACTAGTTGAATTTGTTGTTCTCAAACATATTTTTATTAAATTTTTCTTATTCATTCAGCAACTAGAACGCTCGGATTTTATCAACTAGTTGAGTTAGTTGTACTCAAAAGTGCTTTCATAAAATTTTTCATATTCAGTCAGCAATTAATAACCACCCAGTTGGGTTTGCTCTGCTCAAACGTCTTTTCATTAGTTTTTTTTGGAACTCAGCCAGCAACTAAAACACTCAGAATTTATCAACTAGCTGAGTTTTTTGTACTTAAAAGTGTTTTCTTTAAATTTTTGTACTCTGCATGCAAGTAAAACACACGGAATTTATCAACTAGATGAGTTTGTACACTTAAGTGCTTTTATTAAATTTTCTATATTTAGTCAGTAACTAAAACGCACAAAATTTATCAACTAGCTGAATTTGTTGTACTCAAACGTGCTTTTATTAAATTTTTGATATTCATTCAGCAACGAAATCACTCGGAATTCACCAAGTAGTAGAGTTTGTTGTACTCAAAAGGGCTGTTTATTAAATTTTTTGGTACTCACTCCGCAACTAAAAACCTTCGAAATTTATCAACTAGTATATTTTTTTGTACTTAAAACTTCTTTTACTAGATATTTGGTACTTAGCCTGCAACTAGAACATATGGAATTTATCAGTTATGTAAATTGCTTTTGGCCTACTGAAAAGTGTTTTCATTAAAAAATTTTTACACGGTCAGCAACTAAAACACTCTGAATTTACCAACTGTCTGAGTTTATTGTACTCAAAAGCGCTCTTATTAAATTTTTGATAGTCACTTGGTAAGTACACATTCGGAATTGATCAACTAGCTGAGTTTGTTTTACTGAAAATTGTTTTTATTATATTTTTGGTTGACGGTCACTTGGAATCTATCAAATAGCTGAATTCGCTGTACCCAAACGTGCTTTTGTTAAATTTTTGATGAACAGCCAGCCACTAAAACAGTCGAATTTTATTAACTAGTTGAGTATGTAGTACTCAAAAGTGCTTTTACTAAATTTATTGTATTCAGTCAACAGCTAAAACACTCGGAAAGTACCAAGTAGTTGATTGTGTTTTACTCGAAAGTGCTTTTATTAAATATTTGATAACCAGTTAGCAACTAAAACACTCGGAATTTACCAATCAGTTGAGTTTGTTGTACTCAAATGTGCTTTCATTAAACTTTTTGGTACTCAACCAGCAACTAAAACACTCGGAATTTATCAACAAGCTGATATTTTTGTACTCAAAAGTGTTTTTATTAATTTTTGGTACTCAGCCAGCAACTAAAACACATCTTTGGTTAACATGGTTTTCGGATTTTTTGTTTATATACGTCCGTCTCATTTATACTCTGTGCTTGGTCATCGACCGTAGTTGGTCTATTGTACGTTTTCGATCAATATTAATTGTGCACTGGAATGATATTAGAAACCATTTTCAATGACTAGGCATCATATAGTTGCGAATACGTTGATAAACCAGTTGTAAAGTTTATCTTCCTAAAAATCTTGGCCAGGAAAAATGCAGTGCTCTTAAACAAGAGTGTAGTAGACTAAGGAAATTTAATGGAATGTGGTCAAAGACTTTCATCGATACCCAATAACTCGCAAAAGCTGAATTCTTTTTTGTTGGGCACAGTGACCAGGTTCAGTGTGCTTTTTATGCAGGTGTGATTGGAAAATGGGAAGACGGCGATGTGCCTATAGTTTATGTCATTTTGTTCGCGGAGTTTATGTGGGGAACATTCCAGTGAAACCTCCTGCTTTTACTGGCAGCTATGACATAAGTGAGCGATACATGGGATCAAGAAGCTATTGTCAAAACTATATTAAATTTCATCTGCAACCACTAAGGTATATCTCCCGACCTTTACTATCACAAGAAAAAAGTATTGCTCTTAATTGAGAAGATGTTAGACTAAGGACATTTAATGGAAAGTATTCAAAGAATTTCATTGATACCAGAGAACTTGCTAAAGTTGGATTCTTTTGTGTTGGCCACAGTGGCCAGGTTCAGTGTGCTTTTTGTTCAGGTGTGTTTGGAAACTTCGTAGAGGGTGATGTTCCTATAGATGAAAATAGAAGACACAATAAAGCATGTAATTCTGTTCAAGGCGTTGATGTGGGGAACATTCCAGTGAAATTTCCTGCTTTAACTGGAGGCTACGACATTTGTGAGTGATACATGTGAATGCGTTCTATTGTGTCAAAAAACTTCTGTGTCCCCAAAAAAATCGAAGTCCAAAAATTATTGGTTCCAAAATAATTAAGTCCCAAGAAAATTCTGCGTCCCAAGAAAATTCTAAGTCCCAAAAATTTAAAGTCCAAAAAAAACTTCACTCCAAACCTGATTTTTCTAATAGAAAAAAATCACGCCTGAAATATTTATATCATCCTCATTTTATATTTTTTTAAATATCACAAGTGAATTTTATGTTATAAGTATATTGAAAGTGATTTTAGTCATGGAAATTTGTTAAATATAAGTATTGAGGGGGTGGGGGTATTGGGGCTCTGGGGGACTCGTGGCCCTGGAGGGGACATGTGGCCCTTGATGGGAATTTGGGAACGCAAACTCATGCGCAAGCCCGGTAATGGAAAACTGATGTGCTCAGGACCATTACATCACAAAAATAATACCTGGCCAGTTGTAGTCATAATCAATAGTCAATAATCGGATCGAAACCATTAGAGTACAAAAGATCTCTTCCAATTGTATATTAGAATACATATCAAAACTTCGTTTATTAGACATCATGCCACTTCCAACTCACTTCAATTATTGAACAAAATAGGCTACTTTGCAGACGAAACTCACATAATAATGCTTCCAGAAATTTTCTTATCAACCGGAAATTATTACGTAATACCAGATGCTCGACAGACCTGATGCCTCCAATAGTACATTGGATATGTGTGAATTGGGAACTGTTATGGAGATGCGAGGGGTTATCTACTCTAATAGTACATTGGGGTATGATAAGATAACGTGTATTTCAACCCAAAATGTGGCCATGTACACAAATAACATACAAGATTAACAAATTACAGCACTCATCACAATAATAAAGAAAAAAAAATAGTGTGTATTGGGAACTGTTATAGGGATACTACTGTTAACCACAATATATTAGTTGAAAAACTTGTCACTGAATTCAATATTAACTCTTTCCTGGTGCAAATTTGCTACCTCAAACTCATAAAATAGATCACAAGTAATTAAATATCTGAATCATTATTCCAATCCTCTGCCTGTGCATATTGGAGTATCCCATGTTCTCTCCTTGGCAATCTCCTCTTCTCTGTTATAATTAACAGCTTTGCTAAGGAATTTCCATACTGATGAAAATTTTTCGGTGATTTATGGTCGTCGAAACCTACTATAGAAATTTAGTGAGCCTCCTCAACATTTTCTACATGAGAATAAATACTTCTAAAATCCTGATAATGTGAGTTTAGTTCGTTCAAATCCCGTACCATATTCTTAATCCTATCCCTACTGAAATCTCTGTGTCCTCCTTTATATTGCTTGACTTCACAATTTCTTCTAATTTAAAGATGGGTTATCCATGTTAAAAATATCATCCATGCAGCTAATGCGTATTGTTTTGAAAAATAAAGTTGCGAGACAGAGTCAAACTTTAGCTTAAAGAGCGAGGCGTTGATGCGGGTAAAGCCCATTTCATATACGGATTAATTTCTGTTCGTTTTAATTTTTAATGTCGCTCCTTAATTTCTGTTAAAAAAACTTGTTTTTTTTTTATTTAATTTTTGATCGTTTTTAGTTAATGCAGCTTTTATTTTGGCCCACCGTCATTGAATAAGTGAAAAACATTTGCGTAAAAATTTTACGTTTCTTTTGCTAAATGGATGTCTCTAAATTTGGTTATGACGTAATTTACAAATTAACTTACGTAACTAACTTCTATATTCGTATATTTTTCTTCTGGCAAAAAATAGAAAATTGCATATTTTTGCAGATATGAGCTTGAAACCTATGTAATACCGTTTTCTGACATGCTGAATCTGACGGTTTGATTTTCATTAAAATTGTTTCCCTTGTAGTGGATGTTTCCCCCTTCTCTACAAGATCGGGTAAATTCTCTCAGGATCGCAGTCTTTGATGTATAATACTAACCTTGATTAAATTTATATATTTAGAATCAGCATTGTACACACATTCTATGGATACATTTATTTGCATCAAAACTCCGTTTTTAAAAGTTTCGATTACTATTGAGCCGTATCGCTTGTTTTTTTATTTTTTTTTTTTTTATTCCGTATATGTTATTACGTATATGAGGGGGTTCTCCCCTTAGTCAATACCACGCTCTTTACGTTAAAAGTTAAAAAAAAATTTAATTCACAAGCCCCTGAATCACCAAGACCGTTTAATTAGAATAGATAGCTCTTTTGAAAGCACTAAAAAAACTGTAGTGTAAAGAGCGAGGTATTGACTCGGGGGACAGCCCCCTCATATACGTTATAATTTTTGTTCGTTTTAGGTTCTAATGTTGCTTCTTATCTTCAGTTGAAAAAAACTTGTTTTTTTAAATTTAATTTCTGATCGTTTTTTAAATAATGCTTGGAAATCCGGCGCCCCCCTCATAGAAATGTCCCTTACCCCAAAGAAACATCCTCTACGGAAAGATTCTCCCTAGTAACCCCCTCCTCCAGCCCCACCCTCCAGAAAAAATCCTTCCTGAAAATGTCTCTATATTTCCCAATAACCAATAAATAATGCTGGCAAGTCCGGCGCCCCCTTCATGGCAATTTCCCTTCCCCCATGAAAACTTCCTTCATGGACAGATCCACCAACATAACCCCCTACCCCCCCCCCCCCCGCACTACCAGAAAAAACCCTCCTGAAAACGTCTGTATACTTCCCAATAACCAATACTATATGTTAACATTTGGTAAAGTTCATAACTTTTAGCCCTTCCCCCGGGGACTTCGGGGGATTAAGTCATCTTAAAAGACATAGTTATCATATTTTCGACCATGCTGAACAAAATGGCTATCTCAAAGTTTTGATCGGATGACTTTGGAAAAAAATGAGCGTGGAAGGGGTCCTAGTTGCCCTCAATTTTTTTGTCACTTAAAAAGGGCACTAGACCTTTAAATTTCCGTTCGAGTGAGCCTTCTCACGATATTCTAGGACCACTGGGTCGATACGATCACCCCTGGAAACAAGCAACAAAAAAACAAATCAACACGCATCCGTGATCTTTCTTCTGGCAAAAAAAAATAAAATGCAAAATTCCACATTTTTGTAGATAGGAGCTTGAAACCTCTACAGTAGGGTTCTCTGATACGCTGAATATGATGGTGTGATTTTCATTAAGGTTCTATAACTTTTAAGGTGTCTTCCCCCCTTTTTTGAAAATCAGCCAAATAATCTCAGGCGCGTAATTTTTGATGGGTAGCACTAAACTTGATGAAAGTTATATATTTGAAATCAGCATTGAAATCTGATTCTTTTAATGAACTAATTGGTATCAAAAACACGTTTTCTAGAGTTTCGGTTACCACTGATCCGGGTCGCTCCTTACTTACAGTTCGTTACCACGAACTTTTTGATATTGTTTTTAGTTTAATAAATATATATATATATATATATATATATATATATATATATATATATATATATATATATATATATATATATATATATATATATATATATATATATATATATATATATATATATATATAATATATATAATATATGTATATATATAATATATATAATATATGATATATATATAATATATATATATATATATATATATATATATATATATATATATAATATATATATATATAATATATATAATATATATATATATAATATATATAATATATATAATATGTATATAATATATATATATATATATATATATATATATATATATATATATATATATATATATATATATATATATACATGGCCATGGCCATCATTTGGAAACGGCCATCCTATTGTCTTTATTAACAATACAATTAGCCGAAGATTGGCAAGACACTCCCTTAAAATAAAGGGTCTTTTACAAAGTGAAGTTCCCGCCGAGCCCTCAAATATAATTTACCTTCCATATATTCCAAAAGTCACTGCAAGTTTAAAAAAATCGCACACAAAATAATTTATATGTCGTATTTACAAATAATTTTAAAATCATGAATTTCCTAAACTCTGGATAATCCCAGTTACTCGGCAAAGAGGGATTTATCAAATACCATGTGACTGTGGTTATTTTTATGTTGGTAGAACCCATCAAAATTTAGAAAAACGCCTACAACTACACAAAGAAGGCATAACTAAAGCTTTAAATTCTAATAGTAGAAATATTTCTTTTGATTCTGCTTTAAGCAGTCATATCTATGATAACCCTAGCCATAAAATGCTTTTTGAAGAAACTTGCCTTATTAGCAATAACTTAAGCATAAAACAGGGTGTTTGTGAGGCAACTGAAATTAATATAAAAATAAACAGTAATATTTCTTTGAATAAACATTTGGGGGAATATTCGCTTAATGCCCTGTACACAAATTTAATTAGAAATTATTTAATAATTATATTAAAAAACCAGTAAATAATTCCACTAAACCTGTTACGAATAGACCATCTAGGTTGGCTGCCAAGAAGGCGAGATTAGCTTTAAAAGCTTGTCTGTAAGTATTTTTATTCCATCTGAATGAATTGTTCTCTGTTCATTTCGTTTGGAGTACCTGTCCTGGTTGAACTTCCTTGAAGTAATGATATTAGGGCTGTTTTAAAACATTTTTTTTAACAGTTTTAATGATTGAATTTTAATGTAAGTTTTTTTTATAGTGTTTTTATTCTCTTCGTCTGTTTTGCTGAGGACGGCCCTTGGATATAGGGTCGAAATATTCATTTAAAGTTGCGTTCCACTGTCTTGTATATAAAAAAAATTCCCTGTTGTTCTACTTATTTGTTGATGATGGAAAGGCAGTGTGGTCTTCGTCGCTATTTGCGTCTAGCTTACGGGGAGCAGTTCTTTTTTCCACTTCGCTTGGTGTACCAGTCCTGGTTGAACTTCCTTGAAGTAATGATATTAGGGCTGTTTTGAAAATAAAAATAAAAACTTTTAACAGTTTTAATGATCAGTTTTCAATTTTATATATATATATATATATATATATATATATATATATATATATATATATATATATATATATATATATATATATATATATATATATATATATATATATATATATATATATATAATGTTTAGTTTATTCTTTTACTTGTAGCTAAAAAAAATAAGTAGACAGCGCAAAAAGGCAAATTTTTAAGGCATTATTTGTCTTTCATTATTGGGAGGGAGGCGTTTGGAATTGTTTATTTTTAAATTTTAAAGAAGGGACAAATAGAAGAGATAAGAAAGTGGGTTTAGGGCCAGTAGAATTAGTGAAAGAGTTTTTTCGTTGTTTAATTCTTTTTAAGACACAATTTTGCTCAGCTATTGTTCAGAATAGAGTTGTATTTTGTGTCATCCTGAGCTATAGGTTAGAATAAACATTCTTCTTAGACTTAGATGAGAAAATTTATTTGTGTTTCAGTTTCTCGGATGCCAATTAAGGTTACAACAAGTAAGTTTACTAAGGTCCAAGCGTCTGTGCTTGTCTGGTTGTTCATAAATCTTTTCAAAATGGTCTGTTGATTGGGCCTTAAAAAAACACACACGCAAAAATGAGGCTTTTGAGATTTGCCTAATTTTCTATGCAATGATCTGGCCCTGGTCTTGTATAAGCTTTACCATTTGATTTACTGTTTGATTGGTAATAAACCAGGTTTATTTGGTATTAACCACTAAGCTAAGTATTTCTTTGTTATTTCAATAATATGGGAGCTATTACCTAGAACTGGGATAGACCTATGCGCTTCATTTAAAATTAAATAAAAAAAATTTTTTTTAACTGAAATTAAGGAGCAACATTAAAACTTAAAACAAACAGAAATTATTCCGTTTATGAAAGGGGCTGTCCCCTCCTCAACGCCTCGCTCTTTATGCTAAAGTTTTTTATTGTTTAAATAAAATAAAGTTGTGAGAAAGAGTCTAACTTTTAGCGTAAAAAGCGAAGCGTTGAAGAGGGGACAGCCCCTTTTACATACGGAATAATTTCTGTTCGTTTTAAGTTTTAATGTTCCTCCTTACTTTCAGTTAAAAAAACTTGTTTTTTTAATTTAATTTTTGAACGTTTTTGAATTATTTGAGGTTTTAATTTTGGCTCACCGTACATGAATAATAACAAAAAAATTGCATATTAATTTTACTTATATTTGGTTAAATGGCTTTCTCGAAAGTTGTTTCATTTTATTTACGAACGTTTTTATTAGTAATAAGTATATGTAACCTACGAATTAACTTACGTAACTAACTTCTATATCCATATATTTTTAATACGTATATTAGGGGGTTTGCCCCCTAGTCAATACCTCGCCCTTTACGCTAAAGTTTGAATTTTGTTCCAATTCTTTAAAAATGACCCCTTAATAACAAAGGCCGTAAATTAGAATAAATAGCTCTTATGAAAGTACTAAAACGTATTTGGCTTAAAGAGCGAGGTATTGACTAGGGGGTGAACCCAATCATATTCTTAATCGTTTCTGTTCGTTTTAAGTTTTGATGTTGCTCCTTACTTTCAGTTGAAAAACTTGTTTATTTGTTTTTTATTTAATTTCTTATGTTTTTTTTAAATAATGCTGGGAAATCCGGTGCCCCCTTGATATCAATGTCGCTTCTCCCATGAAAACTTCCTCCATGGAAAGATCCTCCCACGTAACCCCCGACCCCCCCAACTACCAGAAAAAAATCCCCCTTGAAAACGTCTGTGTACTTCCCAATAACCAATACTATATGTAAACATTGGGTAAAGTTCATAACTTTCAGACCTCCCCCCGGGAACTTTGGGGGGATTAAGTCATCCTAAAAGACATATTTATTATACTTTCGACCATGCCGAACAAAATGGCTATCTCTAAATTTTGATCGGGTGATTTTGGGAAAAAATGAGCGTGGGAGAGGGCCTAGTTGCCCTCCATTTTTTTTGGTCACTTAAAAAGGGCACTAGAAATTTTAATTTCCGTTTGAATGAACCCTCCCACGATATTCTAGGACCACTGGGTCGATACGATCACCTGTGGAAAAAAACAAAACAAATAAACACGCACTAGTGATCCTTTTTATGGCAAAAAATAAAAAATTCTACATTTATGAAGATACGAGCTTGACACTTATGAAGTACGATTCTCTGATACGCTGAATCTGATGGTGTGATTTTCATTAAAGTTTTTTAGCTTTTAGGGGGTCTTTCCCCCTTTTTTCGAAAATCAGCCTCAGGTGCTTAACTTTTGATGGTAGAACTAAACATGATGAAACTTATATATTTGAAATCAGTATTAAAATCTGATTCCTTTGGTGTATCTATTGGTATTAAAATCCCGTTTTTTAGAGTTTCGGTTACTATTGAGCCGGGTCGCTCCTTACTTACAGTTCGTTGCCACGATCTGTTTGATATTAAAAAAAGGAGCAGCCAAACAACCGACCGTTGAGATTAGACGCTCATGATAATTATTCACGCTCATGGATAATCAATTTGACTTGAATAAAGGGGCTTGTATATTTTTTAGATGAAAGGTAGCATTTTCAAGTTTTCTATATTTCACTTCTTGGCTAATATTATGATACTTTTAAATAGCCAAATATTACTTACTATTGTTTATTATACTATTTTTCGTTTTCTGGCTGCTAGTTTCAAGTACTGTTTTAGTTCATTAGTCTTGCTGTTTAAATTTAGGCAGCAAATTTGAGCACAATGACGAAGGGGAATCACCAGCAAAAGAAGTTCTTGAATATAGAAGCAAGAAGTTTAGTGATACTTTTGGGACATCAACGATACCAAGGAATATCAGACCAAAAAGTCTGGTGCTTAGAGTTGGTCAAGTTGTGCAACACAAGAAGTGGAAATACAGAGGTGTTGTTACTGGCTGGGATTTAACCGCCAAGGTGTGATATTTTTCTTCTTAAAATAAGGGATTAGTTGGAAAAAAAAACAAAGATCTTTCTGGAGATCCTTGTGCAGTAACATAGTCAGGAGATGGGAGTGGGGTTTGCTCCTCTTTTTAAAAGGTAAAGAACATTTACCATTATATGAAATGTGTTACCTTAGTTGTACAATGGCTGCAAGAATACCATTTTCAAGGTCAGCGCATTCTAAAATGGGCTGAAAGCATTCTGAATAGTTTTGGCGTAATATTCTCGACACAAGAGAAAAAAATGTACTCTTAGAAATTAAATTAGCCCTAATATATTGTTATTATTTTATATGTTCATAAATATCACGTCACTCACGGGACTTTTTTCCCAAAATTAAGACTCTTAACGAATTTTCTCAAACTCATGACCTTTATAGATCATTTTTTAAGGCCAGAAATCCCAGGTTGTCAGTTTTCTTCAAAAAAATATGGAGCGGTTTTCGAGAAAAATACTCACATAAATAAATAAATACACAATTATTGCTCCTTTAAAGAGATAAGACAGGAGAAGAGGACATTTGTCTGAGAATTAGGACCAGGGGCCCAGCACCGGGGCCTAAGAACTCAATACTCGAGCAAATCTCCCAACCTTACTCGGGTAAGAAAAAGCATCTCTCGTAATATCTAAGAAAAGAAACTAACACCTATGATTCTCAAACCAACTGTAGACATAAAACAGAGCAAAAATCAGCACAAGAAAATCTACACCACTTCTCAGAACAAGAGGAGACCATTAACTGATCAAAAAAGTTAAATAAAAAAGTTAAAATGCTCATTGGGGAATGAACGGACGCTTTAACATCAAACCATCCAACTTTGGTAGCATGCTCCCAAAGAATGAACTTACTTTCACTAAAATCGCATGCAATGAGACCATTACAAAATGTAAGAGGGGAGAAATCGATTCTAGATGTTTACCCCCCCCCCAGAGAATACCCCTGTTGAAAAGACCCCGCGGCTGGTTGGTTTCCAATCGATTTCGACTTATAAACCATGAGCTAGAACTCTCAATTTCCGATCGAATGAATATCCTCCGAAGTTTCTACGACCATGAGATGAAGATGAGGAAGAGGCAGTCCCCCTCCTATGCGGAATAAATTCTGCTCATTTTGGGGTTTATTTACTTTCATAATAACAGCGTACACCAGAAATATTCCCAGAAATAAAGAAGGATTGAATATCAATTTCTTGTTTTTGATGCTTTTTTAAAGTCCCCCCCCCCACGAAAAAAATAATCCCCGAACAGAAGTTCTAGATACGACCCTGGGAATCATACGTCAATTTCTATCTCCACCCTCCTCTCGTCTCTCCCTTGGAACTAATTCTGTATTTATCTGAAGGCTCAACGAGAGTTGAGATGTTTTGGCATTAAAATGCACTTTTTGAGGTATCTCGCTCCCTCCCTTTGAAAAAAATATGCATTGTCAGTTTAACATACATATGCTGATATTTATTCCTTAAAATCTTAATTAATTTTTGATTTCTTAAAGTTGTAAAAGTAAAAACATTTAAAAGAATTTTTCCAGTAAAGTACAAATTATATTCTGGCTTTTAGAAAGCATGGGGTTTAGAACCCTACTCATATTAATTTCTGCTCGTTTTGAGTTTGACTCTGTTATTTATTTTAGTTTCTGTTTGTTTTGGGTTTCATTCATTTATTGATACTGGTTTGTGGTAGTTGCATGCTTGGTAGATTATTTGATTCCATTTTTGTTCATTTTTGGTTCAATGGAGTTCTTTACTTTTTTTTAAACTTGTTTTGTGGAAAAAGTTTTTTTTAATTAGTTTCTGTTCGTTTTATATTGACATAGTCTTTTACAGGGAGAAAGACTGAGCCCCTTCTAAAGTTCAACAACCATCCCTTCCATAAAAACATTAAATACCCACTGGGCATAACTTGCCCCTAATCTCTGGGGTTTGTTTCAACCCCAAAAGCTTTGTTATATGATATTTAGACTATTTTGAATAGAATGGCTATCTCAAAATCTCTATTAGATGTATTTCGGGACAATACGACGTGTGTGTGTGTGGGGGTGGGGGGTGAGGGGGTAGCTGCCCTTCGATCACTTTGACTCTTAAAATAATTGGTTTGATTACCAATCTGATGAGCCCCCTCCGAAGTTTATATGACCACGCTTTCTATAAAAAACCTTGCGTATTCACAGGGCATAACTTACAACCCTTGCCCTGACGGCTGGGGGGATTTTTTATCCTCAAAAAACATAATGTATAGACCTTTCTGGTATGCTGAACAAAATCGATATTTCAAAATTTCGATTGTAAGTGTTTGGGGAAATGATGGGCATGGGGGGGTATTTGCTCTCTGATCACGTTTGACTAATACAAAAGGCACTGGCTCTCCCAATCTCCAATCGAATGAGCCGTTTTATTTAAGTTTCCACAACACCACTTTCTGTAAAAACCTTATATGCCCCCAGGGCATAATTTACAACCCTTACCCTGAGGGCTGTGGGGGGGGGGGTGTCATCCTTAAAGACCTGATTTCTTTAACTCTCAACTACGTTGAAAAAAATGGCCTCTCCAAATTTTGATTGGATGTGGTCGGGGAAATGGTGGGTGTGAGAGGGGGTTAATAACTCTCCAATCACTTTCGACTATCAAAAAGGGTACTATCCCTTTCAATTTACAATTGAATGAGCAGTTTTTGAAGTTTACACAGCAGCGATGTCTATAAAAACCTTATATTCCCCCAGGCCATAACTTATAGCCCCTGCCCTGAGGGGTGTGGGGGTTTATCATCCTCAAAGACATAATTTCCAAAAATTTCAACTGTGTTGAACAAAATGTATATCTCAAAATTTTGATTGCATGTGTTTGGGGAAATGGTGGGCGTGAGAGGGGGGTTAGTTGCCCTCCAATCACTTTCGACTATTAAAAAGGGCACTAGCCCTTTCAATTTCCAATTGGATGAGCCCTTTTTGAAGTTTATACGACAACGCTTTCTATAAAAACCTTATATGCCACAAGGGCATAACTTACAACCCTTGCCCTGAGTGGTGTGTGGGGGTTTGTCATCTTCAAAGACATAATTTCCAGAACTTTCAACTACGTTGAACAAAATGACTATCTCAATATTATGATTGGATGTGTTTGGGAAAATGGTGGGCGTGAGAGGGGGTTAGCTGCCCTCCAATCACTTTTGACCATTAAAAAGCGCACTAGCTCTTTCAATTTCTAATCAAATGAGCCTTTTTTGAAGTTTCTATGACAACGCTTTCTATTAAAAAAAAACCTTATATGCCCCCATGGCATAACTTAAAACCCTTTCCCTGAGGGCTCTGATGGGGTTATCATCCTCAAAGACCTAATTTCCAAAGCTTTCAACTGCGTTGATCCAAGTGGATATCTCAGAAATTTGATTGTATGTTTTGGGGAAATGGTGGGCGTGAGAGGGGGGTTAGTTGCCCTCCAATTACTTTCAACTATTAAAAAGGGCACTATCCATTTCGATTTACAATTGAATAAGCCCTTTTTGAAGTTTTTACGACAACGCTTTCTATAAAAACCTTATATGCCCCCAGGCCATAACTTACAACCATCGTCCTGAGGGGTGTGGGGGATTTGTCATTCTCAGTTACCTAATTTTCAGAACTTTCAACTACGTTAAACAAAATTTTGATTGGATGTGTTTTGGGAAATGGTGGGCGTGAGAGGGGGGTTAGTTGCCCTCCAATCGCTTTCGACTATTAAAAAAGGGTTCTAGCCCTTTGAAATTCCAATTGAATGAGCCATTTTTGAAATTTCTACGACAAGGCTTTCAATAAAAACCGTATATGCCCCTAGGGGCATAAATTACAACCCTTGTCCTGAGGACCGTGGGAAGAGTGTTAGTAGTATGCATAGTATGGATTTGCTTACACATATAGGAAATACTTTGCTTGCACATATAGGAAATACTTTGCTTAGACATATAGGAAATACTTTTGCTTAGACATATAGGAATTACTATGCTATTTGCTTAGACATATAGGAAATACTTTTGCTTAGACATATAGGAATTACTATGCTATTTGCTTAGACATATAGGAAATACTTTTGCTTAGACGTGTAGGAAATACTTTGCTTACACATATAGGAAATACTTTGCTTACACATATAGGAAATACTTTTGCTTAGACATGTTGGAAATACTTTTGCTTACACATATAGGAAATACTTTGCTTACACATATAGGAAATACTTTGCTTAACGGGATAATTACAGAACTGTGAATGATGAAAAGTTGTATCATTTACCAAAAAAAATAACTCCATTTGCGAATTGGACTGTTTGAACGATATTAATTTTTGATTGAATAATAGGGATGTGAATGATCCTAATTAGTTATCGGACCGTATGAAGGTAGTAAAAAAAAGCTAAACTGATTATCAGTTAAGGTAACCTCGAAGGGATTGTTAACTCAGGCAATTTGTTATAAATTTGGAACAACATCAATCGATGAAAATGGTTAACGATGATAAAATGGTCCTGTGAGTTGACCTGGATTTACTTCTTCGATGTGTTCTGTACAAAACACAAGTGGCGTTTGAACAGTGTTGTCAATTTAAAATAGGGTCGAAAGTTTTAGTATACTAAAAAGCTGATACTAATAGAGATGTAGATTGTCAAGAAAAGAATTTTAATAATGAAATTCAGAACAGCCCTTAGAAATCCTTGCAAATCAAGTAGTGAGGTGATTATAGGTTTGAAGCACCAATGACCCTAACCACCAGGGACCTCAACCCCCAAAGGTCCCCTATCCTCCAAACTCCAAAGGACCCCTCCCCCAACTTTTTGCCCCCCCCCCCATTTTTTTAATTTTTTTTTTAGTTTTTTTAATTTTTTTATTATTTTTTTTTACATGATATATTTTTTCAACTTTTTTTATATCTCTTAGAATGACATGAAACATACTTTAAACATAAAAAATCCACATTTAATATTTTCCAACTTCAAAATGGGACTGATAAAGATATATGTTTCGGAACTTTTACAATTAGAATAATATTTTTTGTAGTGGCACTTTTTTTTATTGGGCTAATTTTTATTTTTTTTTTTACTTCGAAATTATTCAACTTTTATTTCTTTTTTTTTACCTATCTTAGAATGACATGAAATATGCTTATGGCTGTAACAATTGTACTCTATGCTTGCCCAGAGACACGATGCGGCTTTCCCACCCCCCACCCCATATTTTTTTTGAAGTGGTTTTTTTAACTTTATTATTTTTTTTAACATGATATATTTTTTCAACTTTTTATAAAAAAATCACATTTAATATTTTCCAAATTCAAAATGAGAATGATATAGAAATGTTAGTCGTGAATTTTACTATTAGAAAAATAATGTTTATAGTAGCACTTTTTTTTATTGGACTAAATTTTTTTTGGACTTCGAAATTATTCAACTTTTTTTACGTATCTTAAAATGACATGAAATATACTTATGGCTCTAAAAATTGTACTATATCCTTGCTCAGAGACACGATGCGGTACTCTATGTCCGGTTATCGACACTACCTAGTATATTGGATGTATTAAATCAGTATTTTTTACACAGTGGAACAATAAACACAACTCATATCTCTAAGAAGTGAAGATGAAGCATTTTAAGAAAGTATGTTCACATTATAGCGCGATTGTAGCGTTGAATGCTGACAAGGAGAAGTAGTTGAACTATGAAACAAGTACAAGTGGTAGTATTATTGGAAATGTATACTTGCATTGTCATGACAGTAAGGAATTAAATTTCTTTGGAGTACCAAAAAAATAAACTCTTATGATGGTGGATATGCGAGATTGAGATCTCCGGAGATGATTGTGCTCAAAGAGAATTCCAAAATAAAAATAATAGTGGATGAAGAGGGGTATCTTCTTGCTTGTGCTTGTGGTGACATATTACCCAGTGTTTAACAATATCGTCAGCTTTCGGGTATTAGCATTCAAATGAAAGCAAAGACGAAAAGAAAGGCCTACTCTTCTACTAATATCACAAACCATATCTTGTCTACGTGCCGGAACTGTTACCTGTGTAAAAATAGTGTGATAATAGACAGTGCAATTGCCAGAAAAATAAAAAGGACATTGGCAGAAAATATCACTAGGGAATATAAAGATGAATCGATGAAAAACAAAGTACCAGCAAACGTTACTGCCATTGATCAAACAGTCAATGAACCAAATAATACCAAAGACGAAAAGCATATTGACCCTGTCCATGACACACCTGTAAAAATTGTGTATAACTCAAAGTGGAATAATGATTATTCTACTGATTACCAACTAAGAGAAGACAATAGCTATAGTATCAAGAGAGAACATGGTGAAGCATTTTATGCAACAGATTCAAAATGTCCAAAGTTGATCATTGATATTATGAATGTATAATAATGTATCTACCATATATTTATATTAATGTCATATATGCCATTATTTCATTAAAAATATGTTATCTATTACTTTGTTATATTTCCATTATTTCTAGGGTAATCTAAGACAAACATTGAGAAAAGCAAACATCCGCCCAGACACATAGGCAAGGAGAGTGGGAGAGATAAAAACACATGCAAATATATGGATTCGGACATAAAACTGGCAGACAGGCACTGAGATAAGCAGCACCCGCCCAGACACATAGGCCCAGAGAGTGAGAGAGACAAAAACCAATGCAAATATATAGATTCAGACATACAAACCAAGAAAGACATGCACTGGAATAAGCAAACACCCGCCCAAACACACAAGCAAAAAGAGTGAGAGAGATAAAAACACATGCAAATATATAGATTCAGACATACAAACCAACAATGACAGGCATTGAGATAGGCAAACACCCGCCCCTACACATAAGCAAAGAGAGTCAGAGTGACAAAAACACATATAAATTTATAGATTCTGACATACAAACCGACAAAGACAGGCACTTTGAGAAGAAAACATCCACCCAGACACATAGGCAAGGAGATTGGGAGGGATCAAAACACATGCAAATGTATTGATTCAGACATAAAAACCGACAGAGACAGGCACTGGGATAAGCAGACACCCGGCCAGACACATAGGCCCAGAGAGGGAGAGAGACAAAAACAAATGCAAATATATAGATTCAGACATACAAAGGAACAAACACAGGCATTGAGATAGGTAAACACCCGCCCAGACACATAAGCAGAGGAAGTGAGAGAGACAAAAACACATAAATATATGCAGTCTGACATACAAACCGACACTGACAGGCACTGATATAAGCAAACACCCGCCTAGATAGACAACCCAAGAGAGTAAGAGACAAAGAATACATGCAAATATATGGATTCTGACTCAAAAAGCAACGATGACAGACATTGAAATAGTCAAACACCCCGCCCAGACACATAAGCAAAGAGTGTGAGAGAGTCAAAAACATATAAACATATAGATTCCGACATACAAACCGACAAAGACAGGCATTGGGAGAAGCAAACTTCCGCCCAGACACATAGGCAAAAAGAGTGAAAGAGACAAAAACACATATAAATATATAGATTCTGACATACAAACCGACAAAGACAGGCACTGAATGAAGAAAAAAGCCATTCAGACTTATAGGCCCCAGATAGTGAGAGAGACAAAAACACATGCTAATATATATATTCAGACACACAAACAAACAATGACAGGTATTGAGAAAGGCAAACACCCGCCCAGACACATAAGCAAAGAGAGTAAGAGTGACAAAAACTCATATAAATATATAGATTCTGACATACAAACCGACAAAGACAGGCACTGTGAGAAGCAAACATCCACCCAGACACATAGGCAAGGAGACGCGGAGAGATAATAAAACATGCAAAAATATTGATTCAGACATAAAAATCGACAGAGACTGTAACTGAGGTAAGCAAACACCTACCCAGAAACATTGGCAGAGAGAGTGAGAGAGACAAAAAACACATGTAAATATATAGATTCAGACATACAAAGCAACAATCACAGGCATTGAGATAGGCAAACACCCGCCCAGACACATAAGCAAAAAGAGAGAGAGATAAAAACACATGCAAATATATAGATTCAGACATACAAACCGAGAAAGACATGCACTGGAATAAGCAAACACCCGCCCAAACACACAAGCAAAAAGAGTGAGAGAGATAAAAAGACATGCAAATATATAGATTCAGACATACAAACCAACAATGACAGGCATTGAGATAGACAAACACCCGCCCCTACACATAAGCAAAGAGAGTGAGAATGACAAAAACACATATAAATATATAGATTCTAAAATACAAAACGACAAAGACAGGCAATAGGAGAAGAAAACATACGTCCAGTCACATAGGCAAGGAGATTGGGAGAGATAAAAACACATGCAAATGTATTGATTCAGACATAAAACCGACAGAGACAGGCACTGGGATAAGCAAACACCCGCCCAGACACATAGGCCCAGAGAGGGAGAGAGACAAAACAAATTCAAATATATAGATTCAGACATACAAAGCAACAATCACAGGCATTGAGATAGGAAAACACCCGCCCAGACACATAAGCAGAGGAAGTGAGAGTAACAAAAACACATATAAATTTTTGCAGTATGACAAACAAACCGACATAGACAGGCACTTAGTTAAGCAAACGCCTGCTTAGACACATAGACCCGGAGATTGAGAAAGACAAAACATATTCAAATATAAAACTTCAGACAAACAAAGCAACAATGACAGGCATTGAGATATGACTATGGATCATTTCGTTGAATCTAGGTTAGATCAATTATAAATGGCAGCATACCCGCTCAGACACACAGTCATAGTGAGAGATATCCAAAAATTTGGGTTGATGTAGGTTCACTTAGAGTGGTGCCACTCTAAGTGAACCTAGATAGGCTCGCTCTCTGGGCCTATGTGTCTGGGCGGGTGTTTTCTTATCTCAGGGCCTTTCTCTGTCGGTTTGTATGTCTGAATCAATATATTTGCATGTGTTTTTATCTCTCGCACTCTCCTTGACTATGTGTCTGGGTGGATGTTTGCTTCTCACAGTGCCTGTCTTTTTCGGTTTGTATGTCAGAATCTATATATTTATATGTGTTTTTGTCTCACTCTGAGTGCTTATTTGTCTGGACAGGTGTTTGCCTTTGTCAATGCCTTTGATTGTTGGTTTGTATGTCTGAATCTATATATTTGCATGTGTCTGGGCGGGTGTTTGCTTATCTCAGTGACTGTCTTTGTCGGTTTGTATGTCTGAATCTATATATTTATATGTGTTTTTGTCTCTTTCACTTCCTCTTCTTATGTGTCTGGGCGGGAGTTTCCCTATCTCAATGCCTGTGATTGTTGCTTTGTATTTCTGAATCTATATATTTACATGTGTTTTTTGTCTCTCTCACTCTATCTGTCAATGTTTCTGGGCAGGTGTTTGCTTATCTCAGTGCCTGTCTCTGTCGCTTTGTATGTCTGAATCAATATATTTTCATGTGTTTTTATCCCTCCCCGTCTCCTTGCCTATGTGTCTGGGCGGATGTTTGCTTCTCACAGTGCTTGTTTTTGTCGGTTTGTATGTCAGAATCTATATATTTATATTTGTTTTTGTCACTCTCACTCTCTGTGCTTATGTGTCTGGGTGGGTGTTTGCTTATATTAGTGACTTTCTTTGTCGGTTTGTATGTCAGAATCTATATATTTACATGTTTTTTTTTCTCTTTCACTTCCTCTGCTTATGTGTCTGGGCGAGTGTTTGCTTATCTCAATACCTGTCATTGTTGGTTTGTATGTCTGAATCTATATACTTGTACGTGTTTTTATCTCTCCCACTCTCTATGCCTATGTGTCTGGGCAGAAGTTTGCTTGTCCCAGTGTCTGTCTTTGTCGGTTTGTATGTCAGAATCTATACATTGATATGTTTTTGACTCTCTCACTCTCTTTGCTTATGCGTCTGGGCTGGGTGTTTTCCTATCTCAATACCTGTCATTTTTGCTTTGTTAGTCTGAATTTATCTATTTGTCTGTGTTTTGTCTCTCTCACACTCTGGGTCTGTGTGTCTGGGCGGGTGTTTGCGTAGCTCAGTGCCTGTCTTTGTCGGTTTGTATGTCAGACTGCATATATTTGTGTGTTTTTGTCTCTCTCACTTCCTCTGCTTATGTGTCTGGGCGAGTGTTTGCCTATCTCAATGCCTGTGATTGTTGCTTTGTATGTCTGAATCTATATATTTGCATTTGTTTTTGTCTCTCTCACTCTCTGAGCCTATTTGTCTGGGCGGGTGTTTGCTTAACTCAGTGCCTGTCTCTGCCGGTTTTATGTCTGAATCAATATATTTGCACGTGTTTTTATCTCTCCCACTCTCCTTGCCTATGTGTCTGGCTTCTCCCAGTGCCTGTCTTTGTAGGTTTGTATGTTAGAATCTATATATTTATATGTGTTTTTGTCACTCACTCTCTTTGCTTATGTGTCTGGGCGGGTGTTTGTCTATCTCATTGCCTGTCATTGTTGGTTTGTATGTCTGAATCTATATATTTGCATGTGTTTTTATCTCTCTCACTCTTTTTGCTTGTGTGTTTGGGCGGGTGTTTGCTTATTCCAGTGCAAGTCTTTCTCGGTTGGTATGTCTGAATCTATATGTTTGTATGTTCAACTCGAGAAATTATGAACGGCGATCGTAATTGGTGCTGTAGTTGTGCGTAATTTTGATTTTATCGGCAAGTGTGACTATAGTGTGGCACGGGTATAAGGATGAATCCAAGATCTGAGAAAAAAATTACCCTTCATTCCATCTTGGGTGTTTTTTTTATTATTTATTCTTTTTCTTAATAAAACTGAACTTGGAAAATACTTGTGTTTCGTTTGTACGGATTAAATGACAAGCAAAATAGGCGAGCTGAAAAATACGCGCATATTGAATTTGTGCGTGGAAATTTCACAGAATCCGTAAATGTCATTCAGGAGAATTTTGACATAAGTTAATTTTGATTTTGTATTTCTTGACGTTGGATAGTCTTGAAATAGGTAGCAACTTATCCTAACTGTTAGTTCAGATGCGCTGGTAAAATGCTCTCTTGGCCAGTAAAACGATCAAGGAGAGTGGTGTTATGAATTTAAACGAGATAACTGCATGCTGATCAGTTTATGGTAATGACCCCTAAGTAAGGAGCGACTCGCATTAATAGTAATTGAAATTCTAAAAAATGGAGTCTTGATTTGAATTTTTACAACAAAAGAATTTAGTTTTTATGCTGATTTCAAATATATTAAATAATAAAAAAACAAGATTTTTAAACTGAAAGTAAGGAGCGACATTAAAATTTAAAACGAACAGAAATTATTCCGTATATAAAAGGGGCTGTCCCCTCCTCAACGCCTCACTCTTTACGCTAAAGTTTTTATTGTTTTAAAAAATAAAGTTGTGAGACAGAGTCAAAATTTAGCGTAAAGAGCGAGGCGTTGAGGAGGGTTAACTTTTGATGTTAACTTTTGATGATGAGGAGCGCTTAACTTGTGATGGGTAGAACTAAACATGATGAAACTTATATATTTGAAATCAAAATTAAAATCTGATTCTTTTGATGTATCTATTGGTATCAAAATCCCGTTTTTTAGAGTTTCGGTTACCATTGAGCCGGGTCGCTCCTTACTTACAGTTCGTTACCACGAATTATTTGATAAAATTTAGAGTTACTCATCACCTCGAGGCTGAGAAAATTTGCCTGTTTTTCAAAATTGGGGAAAACAATTCCAAAAAGGCGAGTGTTCTTGATGAAAATCCCACTATCAAATTCAGCATAACAGAGAACCCTACTAGAGAGGTTTCAAGATTTAATACACACAAATGTGGGGTTCTGCTTTTTTTTCAAGAAGAAAGATCGTGGATGCGTGCTCGCTTGATTTTTTTTTCAGGGGTGATCGTATCAAACCAGGGGTCCTAGAATAGAAAGATAGAGCTCATCTGAACGAGAACGAAAAGATCTGTTCCTTTTTAATTGGCCGCAACGATTATGGTGCTATCCCAATGAGTGCCAAATTGCTCTCGATTGAAAACTCTTGAGATAGCCAATTGAAGTTCAAAATTCTACATATTGAGCTTCTCAGTTTCAGAGAAAGTAGTGCTGCATGGTGGCCCTTTCGTCCATTGCGTGGGTGGCTCCAGACGCCTCAAAGAGTTCGTTTTAATGCTCAAAATGTCAACTCCCCATGGACCTTCAGATAAATACAGAAAAGGGTCTGAGGAAAAAGTCGAAGGTAGAAATTTATCCCTGTTCTACCTTCATTTGAACTAAGCTTGAATAAGGGTGCTGTGGGGTGATAACTCCCTTCTCATTGCAGAAAAGTTTATTTTTTTTGTAACAAACAAGATTTCACTCATAATCTTACTGGCTCAAAAGGTGGAGGAGGGGGCAATTTATGAGAAAAGTCAGGAAATTTGCTTTGAGGTGTAAAGCAGGTGATACCAGATACTTTATTTTTATCGAAGTTATATATATATATATATATATATATATATATATATATATATATATATATATATATATATATATATATATATATATATATATATATATATATAAAATTGATTCAAATTGATTTGATTATTTATGGTGAAAATAAGTTTTTAGTGCTCATTCTCCTTTTTTCGTTTTATACAGTACACCGTCATTCCTTTTTTAGTAGACGGGTAAGAAATATATTATTATTATTATCATTATTATCGTTATATATATATATATATATATATATATATATATATATATATATATATATATATATATATATATATATATATATATATATATATATATATATATATATATATATATATATATATATATATATATATATATATATATATATATATATATATATATATATATATATATATATATATATATATATATATATATATATATGTGTGTGTGTGTGTGTTTGGTATCGATGCTGCAAGGATACTGTATCTGGAATCATAATGGAATGTATTATACAATCACCCTGATTGAAGCATGTTATTTGACACTGAATAAAAACAAGTTCTATTTTTATTTTATTTTTTTATGGTTTACAAAATCCCAGACAAAAATTTCTGCTTTTTTTGGTATTTTTATGGAGGAATTTTATGTTTTTATATATCAGAATGACTTGTCAGGTTCATTTAATTTCATTTAAATTGCATCTTTTAAGAAAGAAATGGTTTGCGTGATTGGAAAGAGGTACGAAAACTGTCACCTAGAATTGTTCTTGCTTGAAAAAAAAGTCAGCAGTACTGTTTTAACTTACCGTGTCTGAACTTACCAATGACGACAATTGATATAAATGATGTGCTAGAAGATAGACTGGTTCTTAAGGGATTTTTCTACACTTACTTACTGCACTTGTAATACTATTATCTTCTAAAAAGAAACCCAAACCCTGGATTTCAATCTCTGAAACGGCATTATCTGTTCATTTAGATCAAACTGGACAGCCCTGTGTGCCGACCAGGGGCCTTTAGGAATAGTGAATTATCCATCCTGAGATCTTTTCGATTATAAGATAGAGGAACGAACATAAGGAGAAGGGGGGTCTGAGCTTCTAAAGCGTACATACATTTGCCATTTATCTGATTATTTTCCACGTATTTTTTCTATATGCATCTCCCCTTTTTTGCCTGTATTTTTTTTCTACCTCCCAAATAAACTCCTGCTAAGAAGGTATAAGATGTCTTTGCGGGATAAAGTGTGGCCCTCGGTGTCTAGAACAACCTTCAATCTTGATTCCAAGCAGCTATGATATGTAGTATGTAAATGTATTCTAACTTCAACACAATTTTTCTTACGTGTATTCATAATAATTCAGTAGCCTGATAGATCTTTGGAAAAGTTTATACGGTATAAACCTTAAGACTGGATTCCATCATTCCTCTCTTCATATGAGAGAACAAATTTTCATTAGACTTTATAATTCCTTGAATATTTATTTTATTTGTCGAGCCACCCCTATGAAAAAACTTTCTTACTCCAGAGAGAGAGATAGGCACAGTGGATTGCCCCCCCCCTAGTCCTTCAGATTTGGCACAATTTCTCCTATATTTGAATTTTGCTTTTTTGTTGATATGCAAATTTGTTACATTGTGTAGTAAGATCCATTTGAAAATACTGATAAAACAAACTTTTTTGCATCTGATATTTGCCTATTAATAAACTTCGAATAACCCTGACGAACCTAAAAACAAAATTCCAAGGTTTTGGAGAAAACAAACCGTTTATTCTGTATAAATAGAGCGGAAATTAAGACAAGATACAAACTTAAACATCCTTATAGTAATTTTCACACCCTTTCACGTGTTTCGCCAAGTCACAAATACCTATTTCAGGATTGTATACCTCAGTTTCTTTACAGCCTCCAAGTCGAGGCATCCCATTTCTCATGCATTTAAAGTAATAGCGGCAATCCTTCGGATGAGGATGGCGTTCGTGATCATCAAAACGGTATTCCTCATCTTCTGGCTTGATTGGACATTTAAAATTGAGAATATCTTCTGATTGACACCCTGGACGCCTCGCAATATCAGGAAATTCACAAACACCTTGCTTTGGATCAAACACGAGACCCAAGTCACATTTGATATTTTTTTCCTCGCCATTTTGACAATACAAATATTCGTCACATTTATTTGATGGGAAAATTCCGTTCAAGCGAGAACAGTTTCCTACAACCCGTGGAGGTTGCAGTGTAGGACGTGATGTACAGTCCACTTTAAATGGTAAATCACAGCTTTGGATTGACTCCTCGAAAGCATACCCATCTTCGCACAGCTCCTCTGTTGCTTGCTGATTGTGGCATTTGATATATTTGTCACACTGACTGGAGTCCGCGATCTTATAAGGAAACTTGCTAGGTTCACAAGGAACTGCTGTCTTTACTATAGCGACTACACACGCCAATAAAATTGTCAATACTTTTAGCTTCATCGTTCACTAAGTAATGCTAGACTTAATCTGAACAAATTTAGCTTCTGTAAACGCTTGTAGTTTAATTTGCCATCCCAAAGTGACTAAACATAACTATGCTTCCTAGTTTTAATTAGTTCATAATTAATCTCGTGTAAGTTTATTCAGTATGAACACTGAATTAACTAAATCTCATAGGAAGTTAATTGACTTCCAGCTAAATGTTTAACATTATTGAAATAGACCTTTCCGTGAATTCTTCAATGAGTATGGGATATATGTTAATCTTCAAGAAGAATCATAATTCGTTGTGCTCTAAAATTAAGATTAATCTAAAAAAACAAAGTTTTTCCAAGGGGAGTAAAGAGCGAAGTTGAAACTTAAAACGGACAAAAATTATTGCTTCACATCCTATCTAATATATATCAATCAAACTAGTACAAATAAAACAACTAATTATGTTTCCCTTTGTTTCTAGGATTATAGAAAACTAGCGCTTTACTGAAAACACAAAATCAAGTATTAAAAACAGGAATATTGATTTGGGAGTGAATAGCGAGTATGAAGCCTGACAACAATAAACTAATCTATAAAACTTTTCATAGTCTTACACCAGTTGTGACCTCAGTAACTTTCCATATACAATTAAAATTATCTTAAAAGCTTACGCGTAAAATTAAATATTTTTTTAATACCCGCAAAGTCATTGAACAGCATACAGATTATTGGATTGATTTATCAGTTAGCATTTTGGTATAATATTCAATAGTGCTATAAGCTATAGTATCAATAGTGATAAATAAACAATCTTCAAATATAAGAAATATGCTTTAGTATTACTTGAAATTAAGATCAAATAAGACATAATATGAACGCTGAAAATACGGTTATTTGTCTCTGTACAACAGTGAATTTCAAGCTATGATACAAATTCTAAAGCTAGTCTATAGTCCTAATCCTAAAGCTATCAAGAGGGATTTACTTCGAACTAGTCTACAAAGTAATCATGACATGTCCTTTTTAAAACCAACACGACAGCCGGGCATTGAAATGAGCCATCGTGCAGAAGTGATACCAAATTAAACGAGAAAAAAAAAAGCAACAATCCTAAAATGAATTGTTATTTATCTTAATAGGGATTGATCCTAAAAGGGATTAATAACAGTTTTATTCTGTAAAAAGTGTCCTTAATTGGTTTTCTTTTACTGTACCAAAATTCCTATATTATTTTGTGTTTTCAGTAAAGCGCTAGTTTTCTATAATCCTAGAAACACAGGGAAACATAATTAGTTGGTTTATTTGTACTAGTTTGATTGATATATATTAGATAGGCTGTGAAGCAATAATTTTTGTCCGTTTTAAGGTTCAACTTCGCAGGTTACTTCCCTTGGAAAGACTTTGTTTTTTTAGATTAATCTTTGCTCGTTTTTGATTCAAATTTAATGTAGAAACAACCCTGCCATGATCTTTTTTATTTATATGGAATAATTTCTGTTCGTTTTAAGTTTTAATGTCATTCCCTAGTTTCAGTTGAAAACTTATGAAGCTGTTTAAATGCGCATTTAGAAGCTTATATTTATGCCTAATCACTTTTTATAAATTTGGCTTGATTGCACATTCCTATAAAGTGTACTTTTCGTTTTTCCACCCATTTTTTTCAAATGAAAAAAGTGCTTTTTCCAATGAGATAACCAAAAAAAAGGTGTTTTCCAAAACCTAGGCAGGAGCAAAAAATAAGGGGGCAAATACGTCCCTTCTCCTCAATTGCCGCCATTAGAACTAGCACACAGGCTTCATCGCAGAGTGAAGTTTGAAGGTTTAATTCAAAAGTGTTGATCATTCAAGCTTAATTTTTCGTAGATTTTTAGTTGAAAAGTTTTTAGTTTTAGTTAATTTTGTTTTCGCAATAATCTTTTACTTTTAAGATGAGTAGAAGATTTATGAAACTTACACAGGGGGTTTGGAGGGGGGAGTATATGTGAGAGGTTCTTATAAACGTCCAGTTAAGGGCTTTGGACCATAATTGTTGCAATGGTACCGTTATATGCTTTCAAACTCTTCCACTTAAGAAGTGACACCAAAAGTGCCGTTTTTAGTGCTATATGGCACCTACAGATGGCAAAATTGATAAAAAGCATGTAGATATGAGTAATAGCTTTAAAATGAGTCTTCCCGGGATATGGTTGGGAAAATGAGTGCATGACATTTGCAAAAATAGTGGATTACCTAAAAAGTAATGAAAGTACCATGATTAAAAAAAAAATCCAAGGAGGAATCGAACGCATGATTATCTAATTGAAGTCCAGTGCTATACTAATAGAACCACGCCTGTAATAATCTAATTTAATATACTGGTGTTTGTAGGACTTTAATTGCGTTGCTTATTAAGGGGGCCTGGAGGAGGAACCTGCGGGAGGTGATCTTGAAAACCTCGAGTTAAGGGCTTTGGATCATAATTATTACAATTATGCCATTTTATACTTCCAAGATTTTCCACTTAAGAAGTGCACCAAAAATGTTGTTTTCAGTGCTATATCTTACTTACGAATTGTAGAATCGATAAAAGCCCGTAGATATGAGCAAAAGTTTTCAAATGAGCCATTAAACATCACTCTAAGAAGTCCTGGTAGTCACTAGCCCCAGCTTTTCCACTTCAGATATGGCATAAAAAGTGCCGTTTTTTAGTACCATTTGAAACTTGCAAATGGCGGAATTTACAGGAAGAACGTAAATATGAGCAAATAATATGAGTAAATATGGCATCTTTCATTATGATTAACCTAACAGCCCTTCTTGAGTGTGTTTGTATAATATATAAGTACCAGTGATTTTTCTTTCAAGAGGGCATAGACTAATGCTACCAATTTTTTGTGTGTTTTTAAGTTAATCGCTGATGGTGGAATTTATAGGAATGGCGTAGAAAGGGCGTAACTTGATATGGGGCAGGGGGAGGCAACCGCCCCCTTCAGACCGAAATTTGCGCCCCCAGACCTCATTTTGCCTTCCGGCTGAAATTTCGTTTCTGCAAAAAAAAAAAAAATATTGTCAAAACTAAGATAAGCCTTCATAATTCAAGCATCCAGAGAAACAGGTCAGTTTTCTTTTGTATATCTTTGCCTCTTTGGTAATATATGGCTCATTTTTCCATTTTCACTATAATTTTTACTTGATTTCTGAAAATTGGATCCACATTTGCCCCCCCCCCCCCAGCCTCAGGATTTTGACGAAATTACGCCACTCACGTAGATATAAGCAATATCTTTTATATGAGCTATTACACATCTGTCTAGACACATGCGATACCAATACGCCCAATAACAATACGCTCACACCGATACGCGTGATATAAATATGCCTGATAGCGATACAGCGTGCAGCCCTTTCTCCAGGGAGTATGGAGGGTCGTATCATCACCAAAACCAAAGATAGTTGACCTTTGAACTATGTTGAACAACATGGCTATCTCAAAATTGTGATTGGATGACTTTGGGGGAGGGGACCTTCAGGGAGGGGGGCCTAGTTGCCCTCCAATCTTTTTGGTAACTTAAAAAGGACACTAGCAAATTCAATTACCGTTCGAATGAGTTATTATAGATCTCTCTGTGATGTTCTTGTCACCCCCTAGCCCTGCTAGAAAAAAAAAAAAAACGGGAGACGCATCAGTGCTAAAGCAAGGAAAAAGTCATTTTCTTTGCTGTTCAAAGAGGGGGACTGTAATTTCTCCTAATAAGGGTTTCGACCATGGTGACTCCAATGGTACACTTTTCATTTTGATCTGACGTCATTTTCGAGGGATTTCAGGTTTTTTTTTAAATCATCATAAATTTCTTCTCGCAATAAACTTCTACTTTTAGGACGAACCAAAATAATAGTCTCATCATTCCTCAATTAGTGTCAGATGGCAATTTGTTTCCACTAGGCAGTTTTTCTCCTAAAAATGATTTCTGACTTTGATTCTGACCGTGTTAAAGAGTTTATAGTAAATTCTCCCAACAGACTAATGAGACTTACTAAGGAGGCTTGGAGGGGAAGTATACGGGAAGAGTCCTTTGTAAATCTCCAGTTAGGGGTTTTGGAACATAATTATTACAGTGGTACCGTTTTATACTTCAAAGCTTTTCAACTTAAGAAGTGGCTCCAAAGGGGCCGTTTTTGTGCTATTTGAAAGTTACGAATGGCAAAACTGATTTAAATCACGCAGATATGAGCAATAGCTTTCAAATCAGCCATTAAACATCTCTCTAAGAAGCTCTGGCAGTCTACTAGCCCCTAGCTTTTCCACTTGGGACATGGCGTCAATAGTGCCATTTTCTGCCATTTGCCAGTTGCAGGTGGTGGAATTTATAAATAAAACGTAGATATGAGAAATAGCTTTAATGTGAGCTATTAAACATCTATCTACGATGTTTTTGTAGCCCGCTAGCCCCACCCCTTGAGAAATGGCACATAATGTGCCATTTTTGTGCCATATGGCACTTGCAGACGGTGGAATTTACAAAATGCACGTAGATGTGAGAAACAGCTTTTTAATGAGCCATTAAGCATCTCTCTATGGTGTTCTGGTAAACCGCTAGCCCTGGAAAAAAAAATGAGAAAAAAAGGGAGACAAGTCAGTACTACCCATACAAAAAAGTGATTTTTCTTGTTTTTCAAGGTTGGGGACTGTATTTTACCTGAACAAGGTTTTCGACTATGCTGATTTCAATGGTGTACTTTTCATTTTGATCTGATGCCATTTTCGAGGGTTTCAGGCTTTTTTCGAAATCACCATAAATTTCTTTTCACAATAAACTTTTATTTTTAATACGAACTGAAACGATAGTTACCATTCCTGAATCAGTGTCAGATGGAATTTTTTTTCACTAGGCAGTTTTTTTCTAAACGCGTTTTTTAACTTTTTGTTACTATGGGCCGTGGTTCGCTCTTTACTAGGTTGCAGCTGCCGCTGCAGCCATGAAAAAAGATATTAGGCTACCAGCGTCGATTGTAATCTAGTAATATGACTGTTCTTTTTCAAAAAATGACTAGATTTGGTTCAATAGCATATACTTTAATTAAAACCTAGTTATAGTTTAATTAAATTTTTTTAATTAAAACGAAATATTACCTAGCTCAATTTCGCAACGATTCGTAATTTTAACGAACTGTAAGTAAGGAGTGACCCGCCTCAATGGTAACCGAAACTCTAGAAAACGGGAATTTAATATCAATAGATACACCAAAAGAATCAGATTTTAATTCTGATTTCAAATATAGAAGTTTCATGAAGTTTAGTCCTACGCATCAAAAACTACGCGCCTGAGAAAATTTGGCTGATTTTCGAAAAAAGGGGGAAAGACCCCCTAAAAGTTATAGCATCTTAATGAAAATCAAACCATCATATTCAACGTATCAGAGAAACCTCCTGTAGTGGTTTCAAGCACCTATTCGCGAAAATGTTAAATTTTATATTTTTTGCCAGAAAAAAGATCACAGATGCATGTGTATTTTTTTTTTATTTTTCTTTTTTCCAGGGATGATCATTGTCATCCAGTGGTTCTAGAACATTGTGGGAGGGTTCATTCGAACGAAAATTAAAAGTTCTAGTGCCCTTTCTAAGTGACCAAAAAAATGGAGGGCAACTAGGCCCCCTCCCACGCTGATTTCTTTCCCAAAGTCACCCGATCAAAATTTTGAGATAGCCCTTTTGTTCATCATGGTCGAAAATATGATAACTATGTCTTTTAGGGTGACTTAATCCCCCGAAGTCCTCGGGGGGAGGGCCAAAAGTTATGAACTTTACCCAATGTTAACATATAGTATTGGTTTTTAGGAAGTATACAGACGTTTTCAGGGGGGATTTTTCTGGTAGTGGGGATGGGGGGGGAGGGTTGGGGGTTATGTGGAAGGATCTTTCCATGAAGGAAGTTTTCATGGCGGAAGGAATATTGCTATTAAGGGGACGCCAGATTTCCCAGAATTATTTAAAATAAAAGATCAGAAATTAAATAAAAAAAACAAGTTTTGCAACTGAAAGTAAGCAGCAACATCAAAACTTAAAACGAACAGAAAATATTACGTATATGATTGGGTTCACCCCCTAGTCAATACCACGCTCTTTAAGCCAAAGATTTTTTAGTACTTTCATAAGAGCTGTTTATTCTAATTAACGGCCTTTGTGATTAAGCCTTCGTTTTTAAAGAGTTAGAACAAAATTCGAACTTTAGCTTAAAAAGCAAGATATTGACTAGGGCGCGAACCCCCTAATATACGTAGTAAAAATATATGAATATAGTAGTTCGTTACGTAAGTTAATTCGTAAGTTACGTATATTTATTATTAATAAAAACGTTCGTAAATAAAATTAAACAAGTTTCGAGAAAGCCATTTAACCAAGTAAAAGTAAGATTAATATGTAAATTTTGTTTTAATTATTCATGTACGGTGAGCCAAAATCAAAACCTGTATTAATTCAAAAACGTTCAAAAATTAAATAAAAAAACAGGTTTTTTTTAACTGAAACTAAGGAACGACGTTAAAACTTAAAACGAACACAAATTATTCCGTATATGAAAGGGGCTGTCCCCTCCTCAACGCCTCGCTCTTTACGCTAAAATTTGACTTTCTCACAACTCTATTTTTTCTTAATACAAACCTTTAGCGTAAAGAGTGAGGCGTTGAGGAGGGGACAGCCCCTTTCATATACGGAATAATTTCTGTTCGTTTTAAGTTTTAACGTCGTTCCTTACTTTCAGTTAAAAAAACTTGTTTTGTTTTATTTAATTCTTTTAAAGACGACCGAACCGAGAATGCGTAGAATAGAATGAATAATATTTTCTGTAATAGCACGTTGTACGTCCTTCTTTTGTTATGAAATCTTCCATTAGCTCTCTCCTTGGTATCTTATTGTGCTTAACATGGAGTTCCATTTCAGAGGACCTTCGAATCATCTTACGGGGGAGGGGGGGGGGTACTTTCAAAAAACTACCCTCACCCGGCATTGTTATTAGTACGAAAGAGAAAAAAATGGCTCAATTATATGCGATTGGGTTTTATGGCTGTTGAAATGAATAAGGTTTAATTATATGTGGCGTCAAGTCGTATAGGAAGATGCCACAGTAGATACTTTAACAAAATCTGCCTCATCAGATATTTACTTAATTTTTCGTCTAGAACTAATCATTTTTAGTCATATCATCTGAAGGGTGTTTTCTTCATTTTTTTTTAATTGAATGTGCATTTTGATTCGTCGGTATTATTTTGCTTAGCCTACAAGCCAGAAATAACGACGTTTTGAGAGTGAAAGTTACTGCATGTGGTTACTTCTTTTTTACAGTACGTTAATTTTTATTACAGCTTTATTTGTTTCTATGTAAGGGTTTTTTAACACTGAATAATATACTATCATGCTTTACGAACCCAGGTTTTCTGGTAATCAGTTTGGGTGAAGCCGTACATCTAATTGAGATGCAATTTGTTCTGTTGGTAATTGTAAATCGTTGTTTGGAAGCTAAGAAGTTTCTGTTTGGGATTAAGGTTAACATCCTCCCCTGGACTCCTGAATTGAAGGATTATATTTCAAGAAACTGTAGCTTCTGGTAATAATTATTTCCAGATGATATGCCGCGTGACCAATGATAAAAAAAAAAACTATATTGAGAGTGTCACTGTATTACGCCAATTATTGCTATTACAGATTGGTCATCGAACTAAAAATTCTGTTCCTTGTAACAACATTATGTAATTCGTTTTATTTGTTATATCTGTACATAAAGTAAATATTTATTTGTCACTATTTTCAGTACATCCATACTTTTCTTTCCACACTCGATGATATCGCTTTTCTTTTTTTTAGATATTGCATGGTAATATTCTTATTTTCGCTAAAAATAATCACTTTACTTATCTAACTGACTTACTTGACTTAAAGCTCTTACTTGGCAACGTCGCCAGCGTAGAGGAAACTAGACGTCAGTGCCGTTAATGGTCTCCAGAGTGAATAAAACAGTCAAATTTTCAACCCTTTGGGGGGGGGGAGTACATCTAGAACAAAATCCTGTTTTATTCATAATGAATCCTGTTTTATTAATGAAGCCATCTACCAAAGTCACTTAAGATGTGTCGTTTTGGCTAGTAATTTGGTTAATTTTGCTCTATCGAACCTTACTATTAAATACAAAAGTCTTTGTGCACTTAGAAACAATCCAAAATTACTACCCATACTAACAAAATTAGATGCAAATCGTATCCAAATAAGACATATTCTATGCTACATAGAGCTACATTGGCCATTCAAATATTCATTTTTTAAATGGTTGAAACTTGTGTGGTAAATGATTTGACAAAAGTTTGCAGACAAAATACGCTTAATTTTCTTATATCCAACATTTTACAGGGGTTTGCATCTGATATTTTGGTGGTGTCCCCACGTCCATTGGTCTCATCTCAAACTTTCAACCCTTGGGGGGGGGGGGGGTACAGCTAGAAAAAAATCCTGTTTTATTCCGTTTGATCTACCGCAACCATGTAAGATGGATTTTTATTTTTTTCAATGATTATGGATTTCCAGTTTCTATACCAGGGGCGTCAATTGGCAAAGAGTAGTGGGATACAACCGCCCCCGGTAGAATTTTTGTCCCTTCTAGATTTTGAAAAACAAATTTTCAGCATTTTCACTGAAAAATATTTTTTCTTGGTATTTTCATTGAACCCTATGTTTTGTGGCTTTCTATCCAGAAATAAGGTTGATTCACGGGTTCCGACAGGTTAGGTTAGAAACAAGAAACAAAAAGACATTAAAAGATTGATAAAAGTTAGATAATTAGAAATAACACCATATAAATCATGTTAAAAACAAAGATCCAGGTTTTTTTAGGGGGGGGGGGGGTGCGAAAAAGCTTTAAAAAACGCATTAAAAATATGAAATTGATATCTATTCCCTTATGATTTCTGCGAATATTTCTGATTCACGCTGTTATTATAAAAGTAAAGAGTAATATTAAACCCCAAAAATGAGCAGAATTTATTCCGTACAGGATGGGGACTGTCCCTTCTTCATCCAAACCCCTCCCCCTCACGGTCGTAGAACTTCGGAGGAGACTCATTAGATCAGAAATTGAGAGTTCAAGTCCTTTTTTCATAAGTCGAAAGCGATTGGAGATAAACCAGCCATGGGGGAGCATTTTCCAGGGGGATTTTCCGCGAGGGGTATTTTTCCGTGATGGGGGACGGGTAAATGCCGACCACCAATTGACTTTTTGAACATTTATGTGCCATAAAGGAAACTAATAGAGATTCTGATTTATGTGTTTTATGCTATGCTTGTTAGTTTAATGCTTATCCAGTGATTTTTTTTTTTTTTTTAGCTTAAGATTATTTTCAGGCCCCTGAGCTTTGGTTCAAACAAAGAGAAAGACTTGATTCAAATTGGCAAGACCAACCTCATTTTGTGATTTTAGTTGACACCAGGGATAGACCCGCTCCTCAACTGGTTTACGTTCCTCAAGAAGATGTTGATGTTGTTGTTAATGTCAAAGTAAGTGGGTAAGAGAGAGAAGACGTTGATACTGTTGTTAATATCAATGTAAGTGGGTAAGAGTGTCAGAGAGAGATAGAGTAGCCTAATTAACTAATGTATCTTAATGCACTTTACGCTTTGGAAAGATATTTTGCTTGTACCTTTCCTCTATTTTTTTTAGATTAAGTTTTGCACACTTCTGGAACCTGTGCATCAAGTTTATGGTTTCGCAGGTCAAGGGCTCCGTAAAACGTCTTTTGAAGTTTTAAAATTAAGAGTATGTCGTGATGGAACCTCACGGACTGGGATGAAAAAGTTGAAATGAATACGTTATTATATAGTTTAAAAGGGTTTCTTCATATCTTTAAGATATTGAAGGGTTTTGCAAATGTTTAAAAATTGGGAAAAACTAATCGAAATGGATTGAAGGACGATACAGCATAAATCCCTTTCAAGGTGTAACTGAATAAAGTCTATAGAAGGGTACTTGGCCATTTTTTACCAACAAAGGGGGGGGGGGGCTAAACATTTTGATGATCTGCACCATTGCTTTGATAGAACCTGCCCTACAAGAAATTGATTTGACTCCTAAATATTTTTTTTCATTAGTACTAGGCTCCTCAGTGAAATGTTGTATTGAGTTTTTTTTATGTTGTCAACTTGGAGAAAATTTTTTCTTAGTATTTGCTATTCTATCAATTGAAACTGTAATCATCAGTATTTGTTCTCTTTTTTAATTCGTTGGAATTAAAGCATGGTTAGAGTTGTCATTAATTTCCTGAAATAGTTAGGGGTAGCTTAATTAAAATATGTCTTAGTATGTAAAAGAAAGTTTAGTGTGTTAAAGATTCTTACCATACAGGCAATCGACTATTAAAAAAAAGATAAAAAGTGTCATCTTTCTTATCCTTTTATAAAAGAAACCCCCCCCCCCAAAAAAAAAGAAGAGTGGATTTGAAAATTGAGGAATATTGCATCCTCAAATTTAGCGGATCTGAGAACCTCAGAAAGGAAGTCCCAGCCTGAAAGAATATGTCTGAAAGAATATGAAATTCTGTATTTTCTTTAGGAAAGTAGTCAAGGATATGTCACTTTCCTTTTCTTTTCTTTTTTATTTATTCTCTCTTAGTCTGATTGTGTCGAACCGGTGTTTGTTGAAATTATTATTTTCAAACAGGAATTTGAGTTCTAGCTCCCTTTTCAGTAGAAAATCGGTCGTGGCACGAAAAATGAGTATTTGCTAATTTTGTGCCCTTAAGACTAATTTTTGTGCCAAATAAGGTGAAATTGCTACCGGGCAAAAGGTAGCTGAAAACCGAGTACTGAGAGAAACATTTCTGACATAGCCAGTCATTTTAAAACTACTGAAAGGGCTAGGATAAAACTTCCACAAACTTTGAAGAGACACTGCCGTGCAATGACATATTTAGTTCGAGAAGACATTTTCAGTCCATGTAAAATAAATAGTTCTTTTATATGGTTATTCAAACTTTCATTTGAAGGGTTTAATTTATCTGAGGTACATCAATAGTATTGTATACTTCCACACCGTATTTTTGAAGAGAGGCTAGACCATTTTTTGGGGGGAGGGGGATATCAAAAATGTACTATCAGACCCAAATTTCGTAACTTTATAAGAGGTCCACAGATCTAGCTGTGAGGATGTGGCAGTTTTGCCCCTAACCTTCCTTGACCTAAAGCTATATATGACATTTTAAGTGTTCGGGGGAGTTCTAAAATTGTAGAATCCCCCCCCCCCGTGCTGTGAAACAATTTTGAGTGTAAAATGAAAGATTCTATATTTATAATTGTCTGCACAAAAGGGGGCAGGGGGAGATAGAGGCCATTCCTTAAAGCTCAAGAATGTTCCAAACAACTCCCATCACCTCGGGAAAGTGGAAAATTATGGTTTCACTTCTTTTATATTCCCAAGCCATATAATTTAAATTGCAGCATAAAGAGCTGGGAGTCGTGGTAGTGATAGCCTCTGCAAGCATGGTATTATCTTTATTTTTTTTTAGTGATAAAGTGTTTCTTACTTCCATTGAGGAAAGCTAGTTTTTTTTATTTGTTTAGCTAAAAATTACAATTATGAAACTAAAAACAAAACTACAATTAAGATCTTAAGATCTATTTGACGAAATAAAAAGATTTTTTTTAAGCTTCTTATCTTTTGTGCTAGCTCAAAATAGCTTCACTTACATTATTAAGACAAAATTAGGGCAGACAAACGAGATGTCTTTTTTCTTAGATTTTGCTTCTGCGACTTTTTCATTGGGGAATTTAAGAACTCGATTACGCTGTAGAACTTTGCATGAAATAGTTTTTCAGATTTACCCCTATAAATGTCGGGTTTTGGCCTGTAGTGTAATGCTTATCGTTACATTTTTGCTGAATTACAGTCTTGATTTCGTTCAGGGCTGACACTCTTTTGGATTCCTCCCCAATATCATTGAATTTCATACAGATTTTGGAATGTTGAGAAAGGTATCTGCATTAAAAAATACTTTAAAAAAGTCCGTCAATTGTTGATATGTTGCTTATTTAGTATCTTCGGTTTTTTTTTATCTTGAAGTTTTTCGTGAGTGTTTCTTAGGATATTGTTAACTTATTAGCAGCGGCTTTGATTTTGTTCGAGGGTTGAATGCAAAAAACGTTTATTGGACCACTTACTTTTTAAGACATACCAAATTCTCTATCTGAGTAGATTTTAGTGTAGTGATAGATTGGTGGTAGATCTGAGTAGATTTTAGTGTAGTGATAGATTGGTGGTAGATCTGAGTAGATTTTAGTGTAGTGATAGATTGGTGGTAGATCTGAGTAGATTTTAGTGTAGTGATAGATTGGTGGTAGATCTGAGTAGATTTTAGTGTAGTGATAGATTGGTGGTAGATCTGAGTAGATTTTAGTGTAGTGATAGATTGGTGGTATATCTGAGTAGATTTTAGTGTAGTGATAGATTGGTGGTAGATCTGAGTAGATTTTAGTGTAGTGATAGATTGGTGGTAGATCTGAGTAGATTTTAGTGTAGTGATAGATTGGTGGTAGATCTGAGTAGATTTTAGTGTAGTGATACATTGGTGGTAGATCTGAGTAGATTTTAGTGTAGTGATAGATTGGTATTAGATCTGAGTAGATTTTAGTGTAGTGATAGATTGGTGGTAGATCTGAGTAGATTTTAGTGTAGTGATAGATTGGTGGTATATCTGAGTAGATTTTAGTGTAGTGATAGATTGGTGGTAGATCTGAGTAGATTTTATTGTGGATTACATGTACTGAATTTTTGAAGGACCGCCTCTGTGTGGGGTAAAAGTAATTCTACTATGGTTCTCTAAATGACCCATACTACATTTACTGTTTAATAATTTCTATCAAATGTTTGTATTTTATCAAAGAGTTTGTGGTAACGAACTGAGTAAGGAGTAACGCAGCTCAACAGTAACTGAAACTCTAAAAAACAGAATTTTGATTCCGATAGATATGTCAAAAGAATTGGCTCTATTATGCTGATTCCAACTACATAAGTTTAATTAAGTTGGGTGTTACACATGAAAGGCTACGAGCCTGAGAAAATTTGCCTGATTTTCCAAAAAGGGGGAAAACCCCCTTAAAAGTCTATACCCCCTCCCCTCCCTTTTCCCCAAAATCATGCAATCAAAATTTGAGATAGCCATCTTGTTCATCATAGTTGAAAGGCCCAATAACTATGCCTTTGGATACAAAATGATCCCCCCCTCCCATCTGCCCCAGGGGAAAGGTCTAAGTTGTAACACTTTCCCATTGTTTACACATAGTATTTGTTATTGGGAAGTATGCATACATTTTGTGTGGGGGGGGGACGAATATTCTGCTGGGTTTTTTTCAGAAGGGAGTTCTCCACGGGGAGGGAAGTCTCCAAGGGGTGAACTTGTCAGAAGAGATTTTGCACTGGGGAAACTTGCCAGAATTCCTATACAAAATTCTGTTATGTGTCTTGCTTTCTCTTTTCCGTCTCAATTTTACGCGTGGAGTTGTTAGGGTAATTGTCCAGGGTAAATTTTAACCGGGATTAAATCGTCTAGAGGATATTTTTGCGGGGGGGGGGGGATTTCTCCGTGGAGGTGGGGCCAGATTTCTTGACATTATTTAGAAAACGATCAGAAATCAAATAAAAAAAACAAATTTTTTTCAACTGAAAGTAAGGAGCAACATTAAAATTTAATACGAACGCAAATTATTACGTATATGAGGGGGTGGCCTTCTCCTCAAAACCTCGCTCTTTTGGCTAAAGTTTGAAGTTTGTCCCAATTCTTTAAGAACGAGTGCTGAAACACACTCTAGGCATTTACCCCCCCCCCCTCGGAAAATACCTCCAAAAAATACCCCCCCCCCGTGGAAAATACCCACCAGGAAAATACCCCCCCCCGTGGAAAATGCCCCCGGTAAATACCCCCCCCTTGGAAAATAAGGCTTTCCAAATTTGAGAATCTTATTTGAGTTTTATTTTTTATTTCTGTAGGGGGAAGGAATTTCTGTACTTGTGTATTATGCGCCACTCACTCACGTTTAGGCTGTGTAAAATTCGAGAACACACCGTTTTTTTTGTTTTTTTTTTAGTTTCTTTGTTTCTTATAAATTTGGGCTATAGATTTGCACATTAGGGAGGGGGTTAAATACAGTGGGTCTCCATGCAAAATGTGTTTGGTACAATTATTCTGCATATTAGATAGATAGATAAAAAAAAAGTGTATTTTAAAGCCAAATATACGGCCATGAACACAGTAAAATAATATAAATGAATATGTGTTTAACCCCCCGGAAACTACCCCAATGCGGAAAATCCCGCCACGAAAAATACCCCCCCCCTCCACGGAAAGTACCCCCGCGGAAAATACCCCCTCCTTGGAAAATACCCTGGCGAAAAATACCCTCCCCCCGGTGGAAAATACCCTCGCGGAAAATATCCTCCCCCCTGTGGAAAATAAGGTTTCTAAATTCGAAACTTTTATTTAAGTTTTTGTTTAGTTTCGTTGAAAAGCGCTAAGGAACGGGAAAAGGAGGAATTTACAGACCAGAAGTATCTTAGAAACTTAGAATAAAATGGAAATTTTGTTAACTAAAAAAATAAATCCCAGTATAAAGTAAATTTACTGTTTTGTTTAAGTGTTTTTTCCATGTTTTAAATATTTATTATCAAAGGCTGTATCTACAAGCATCAAATACTTTTATTAGGTTAATGTAGTGTTTCATGATGATCGCTAATCAAAGTTTATGTTATTTGTGCCTTTCCGCGGGGGGGGGTTATTTTCTGCGGGGGGTATTTTCCGGGGGGTTAATCACCGGGGGGGGGGGTAAATTCTGGCTTCCCCTGAAACACAAGTGTCGTTTAGCTAGAGCAATAAGAAGCTTTTTTTAAAGGTATCAAAACACTTTAGCGTAAAGAGTGAGGTGTTGACGAGGGGGCAAACCCCTTCATATACGTAATAATTTCTGTTCGTTTTAAGTTTTAGTATTGCTCCTTACTTTCAGTTGAAAGCTTGTTTTTTTTATTTAGTAATATTTAGCATTGACATATAAAAAACCTGTATGCATGTTTTTTTCAAAAACGGTTTTAAAAATTTGCAACAAAATTAATAGTCGTTTTTTTAATTGACTGTTTCATTTTTCTGTTGAGATTTACTGGATTTTTTTATATGACGCCTGTAGTATCTACACAAAATGCACGTGGCTCATTTGAAATAATGCGACTCTTTATAAACTAAAAATTTCTTCCATTTCTTTAACATTCCTACATTTGTGTATTATGGCTTTTGATCGAACTTAAAATCTTTTCATTGGCTCCACAGCCATAATTTATTTTCCACTATTTAATTTATAAGAGTTCTGTGTTTTAAAGTCGTCGCCATGGAAAGCTGCTTTAGGATGGAACCTGATTGATTACTCCTCTCTCATTCGCCTAGTTTAATGCTTCTGCTTTTGGCAATCCTAAAATAATACCCAAAGTTTCTAAGGAATTTGGTATGAAACTTTGGCTGCAAGCATAGGAAGGGACGTTGCTGGCAATTTTTATTTAGGTCCTATATACCCCGAAAGCCATTTAAACTATTGCTATTTCGGTAATCGGTACACATGCCAATTGGGCTCCAAGTCTTTCGTTAATAAGTTTCGATTTGATTTGTACTGCTTAATTTTGCGCCAATATTATAAAAAAAAAACATACAATCACATCAAGACATTTCAGCGAAATGTATTAACTGAAGTATTTTTGGCATCCGTAGCCTACTTGAACATATACAATTTAAGATTTTCAAAAACTCAAAATTTGATAATGGGGAGGGGGGAGTAAAAATGGTTGCTGTTTTGTATAAACCAAACAGGAAAGAATGAAAGTGGCAGAACCCATGGGTTGATGGCAAGCTCATGGTGATTTTCTTTGTTTTTTTTTTATACTGATATTATGTTTTGCTTTGCGAATCATTTGTTTTTCATTACTCCGCTTGAATTCTGTGGAGTTTGGTTTGCTAGTTGACGGTTGCTCCTGCGTCAGCAGGAGAAGCATCCCCAAGAGCCCGTATCTTTCCAGTTGTTTGAAGCAGAGTATAGAGAGAGAAAGATTTATTGCAAAAAGCCTGCGGGCCATATAAAAGGATAGTAGCTTTAAAGAAATTGGTGTAAATGAGTGGTCTAAATAGAATGGCCAACTCTGGTCACTGAACCCTCTGGTGTGGATGAGTCTAGGGGGGACTTGTCTCTTGTTCTTTTGAGCAGGTCCTTGAATGCTTAAGTTTTAGGGAGGTTCCAAGAACACTGCAGCTATTGAAATAGATGCTAAACAATTATCTGTCGTTTCTGTTGGATGACCACAAAGGACCTGTTCGCGTTCCATTACAAGTTTAGTCTAGAGTAAGTTAAAGTTAGTCCGTAGAGTTGAGATGGATGATTTGAAGCACGGTCTCTTGAAGACTCACAAAGGAGAATTGGTATTTTGACCCTTTTTCTTTCTTAAAAAAAAAGAACCGATTTGAATGCAAAAAAAAGACACGAGAAATAGCGACACTAATTGTCGCTTCGTAAAAATACCACTCGCTCTCATTTTCCATAATGTTGCAGATATTATTGTAAGTATTTACTTTCCCAATGGCTAGAATTCCAAAAAGGGATATTAGCCCGGTCTTGTTGATATCCTGTCTCCGATACAATTGTAAAACCAGTTTTGCGGCCGTAAGACTTATGATGACGCTCTTCTAGGGTTAATGAAATTTTGGATTGCTTGAAAGGCAAGTAAGTAGGTGAAACAGTTCAGTTCCCGCTACTCTCAAATTCGTCCTTCTCATTTTAAAATGACCCGTTTTGAAGAGGGAAATGATTCATGATTAGAGTTTTTGAGAATGAAGCATAAGCAACAGCAATCAGCACTAAACCATTTGTCAATCATTATTAAAAAAGATTATCAAAAGTTGTTGGAAAAGTAATGAAAAAAGAAGAGATGCGATTTGAATAAGCAAGATTGAATTACTATCATCCTAACTATGCTCTCTTCTTGGATATATTTTAGCTATTTTGGTTCCCTGTTTCTTATTCACTTTCAACCACAATTTTCTATTTTTGTCTTTTAACGTGATTTGCGGCGCATGATGAATAAGAAAGCCCTACATGATGCTAGTCTTTTACCTTGTTTGATATTCAGTTATTTACTTTTGTTGAATCGTTGTCTGAAGCAATCAACTGATAGGTTTAGTTGGACAGCCTCGCAGGGAGATAGTTTTAAATATATGTGGTGTTGAACTCAGTCTTTTCTTGGAAACTGAATCTCAGAAGGTTTCCTGTGTTTCAATCAGTGCCATTTTTATCTTTGTGTTAGTCTTGCCGCTTTGATACAAGGTAGCCCATGAAGAGATTCCTCCAATGGAGATACATGGAAGGTCTTTGTAAAAAAAAAGTCACAGATGCGTTCACTTTAAAGGATTAGTTAATCATGTGCGTTGCTACAGCCTTCGCTTGAAGTCTTATTCTTGATCCTCTAGGATGGTAATCTTGTATAAGTCTTTTATGTCCAAGCATAAAGCGGCTAGCCTTATTCGGTGTTGATGGGTCCTACCCATTTCTTATATATGTCTGGATAGATGGCAGAATTGGATGGAAGACAGCTTTTGGAACAACAAATTATTTTCAGTTTTCTTGCGCAGGTCAGTTTTCTCATCAAGGTGGCTGTTCTAAGAACGATCAGTTGCGAATAAAATTAGGAAGGACGAAATTTGTCAAAAATTTCTTAATGGCTGCATGCTTGAAGATGAGACCAAAATGGCTGAGGAACATTCGATTGGGTTTTAAGTAACTCCTTTTGTATTTAGCGCGTTAAAGTTCAAAGCTCGAGTTTCAGAAGTTTTTCAATCTCCGAGAGATACTGTTGGAAAGATCCTCATAAGCTTGCTTTTATTCGATACTATTGACTTCTTACTTCAGTAGTTTGTTTTATTTGTGGTTTATTTTTCTATGTTTTGTACAAGGACTTTTGAAATTATTGAAGGTATAATCGAAAAAGAAACTCCCACTCCTGTGCCTTTGAACTTCGCAATTTTCTTCAACATGTTTGAAGTATATTTTATATTGACAAAGTTCCTTTGTCGTAAATAATTTTAACATTTCTTAATTACTAGATTTGAAAAACTATATTTAATGAAGGCGAAGCAAGAGCTTACAATTTGTATAAAAAAGATGGCGTAAGATAATACCGTGTTAGGAATATTCAAGTCCGGTAGACTACTAAGTAATATGTAAACACAATATGTTGTTGTTTTTTTTTTGTTTTTTTTTTTTGTATTAAGCGCACTTTTTTACGTTAGGAAAGTTTGTGATGTGGTTTAAAGGCCGAATTAAAAAAGCCTATACTAAATAGACTAGCCTAACCTTTATCCTTGTTTATCCATTATTGGCTGTGGTTCCCAATATTTGCAAGTTACATATTTAAGGGCTATGAGTGTTATGTATACATTGAGCATATGACGTCAATTTTTCAAACTTTGGAGTACGTTTCATGAATAAAATATGTTCAATTAGGGATTTAAGTATAGATTGCCCATCAAGTCTATAGCCATCATTAACATCTCCTTGATTGTACTTCTAAACCTTCTCTATGTCCCTTGCTTACCTCCTTCCAGTGAAGTGACTAAAAATTCCCCCCCCCCCCAACATGTATGGCCACGTACTATTTATAAAGCTTGTTTTATTTTTAGGTTTATCACCCGCTAATTGACATCTACTTTGAAAATTATGATGGTGCGCAGTATATCCCGCGACCTTGGCTCCGAGAACTCTATCCTTTAGATTGAATTTTATTATCTCTGATTGTTCTGTACCAAAAAAAAAATTGAAAAGATTAAGGGACCATAGTCGACGTTTGAAATCCTGTGATAATTCTTGTTTTTTAATTAAAGGTCTTGGAAAATGAGATAAGATGATTTTTACTGTCAAAACCGAGCCATATACTAGGCTTCTTCAAATATTTTATATTTTAACATAAATAAGGGACAACTAATTTAATATTTACGATAAAATTTTATGTAACAACTAGTTTTTGTTTTGGACTGTTATTTGATGAAGTTTCTAATTATGCTTTGCTCTACTGTCCCATTGAAAAATTCTTCTTAGCAATAGTAATAAAAATGCAATTATTTAAAGAGTGTTACTGGTAGGGGGACTTTGATGCTGGCATCCCTTCGAACCCGTCCTTCTTCTCAAAATAGTTTGAGAATTATCATCTGATAATTATCATGAGAAAATTATCATCTGATAATTATCATGAGAAAATTATCATCTGATAATTATCGTCGAGAATTATCATGAGAAAATCACTCTTGTGATTTGTACTGTTTGATTTTCATTGCTGACGCACTTATACTCTTTTTTGAGTATGAGTCTTCTTGCTAAGTTAACTTCTGTGTAATCGCCTACTTACGCATCATATCTATGAACTTAAGACATAGGTTGGTTAAGTTTCATTGGATTGTTGAATATGAGATATGTAAAAATAGAAGCGATGCAACAATGTAGTTACAATGTAGATACTGTCATACGTAGATGAAACAATGTAGATACTGTCATGCGTAGATGCAACAATGTAGATATTGTCATACGTAGATGCAACAATGTAGATATTGTCATACGTTCCACTGCTCTTCTTCTGACAAGTATGCGACCGTATTTGGGGCCCAATAAGAAGTATGTATTGAAAATATATCCGTAAGAGGGTTTTGCTCAGTTTTTCTAAAAGCTTTTATTTTATTACTTTGGGAGAGGGAGATTAAGAAATAATCCTACGTTTTCTTCAAATGGGATGGAGGTGCGGGGCACTTTACACTTTAGTGAAGCTGTTTTAAAGATTGTGCAAAATGCTTACTTTCTGTTTTATCATTAACAATTACGTTGGTCAAGAGCTTGCATTGTACAAAGATCTGCAGTGATTTATGCTAAGAGGGTACCTGTGTTTGTAAATATAAAGACATTTGTACTAACCGAATTTTTGAAATGGCAATGCTGCTCCATATCCAGAAGCACTTGAGCACATGGGCGCCCATAAGCTGAATTTCAGGGGAAAGCTTACCTGGTCTAATCGGAATTTCCAATGCTGTACAATAGGAATCTTAAAACAAAAATATAAAATATAAGGCAGCATCATTTAGCCAGGAGGAGAGCTGGAGCTCCCATCTGCCCCCCCCCACCATATGGGTGCCCATGCTTGAACAATTTAGTTTGAGATAACCATATTTAATTTGTAGAACGTTTTTGGAAGTTATTCCATCTCACTATTTACTTTCGTCATTATTTTCGTTGTATTTTCGGCATCTCGGTGCGGAAGCTACCTTAATCTTGGCGGATGTCTTCATTTTAAAATATATAAAATTATCTCTAAAAATCAGCTCGTGAATTTTACTTCTTTTCTCTCTCTCTCTGTCTTTCTCTCTCTCTCTCTCTCTCTCTCTCTCTCTCTCTCTCTCTCTCTCTCTTGTGATTATATTATAGAATATTCACAGTTAGTGCAAACATTTTGTCGACAATATTTTAATTTATGTTTGGAATAATTATAAATGATCTCTAATTGTTGACAACTGAAAGCCAGTAACCAGCAATGAGCGACAAATTCAATTCATTATTATTCACTTACCCTGAATATTGTAATATCTACCTAAACTGTAACCTTCTGCGATTTTATTAACGTGAATTCTAATTTTAAAAATAACCCTGTTAATATTACAACATTTAATTTGTTAAAAAAAAAAAAAAAAAAAAAAAGTAGTATACCATTATCAGTTTGAAAATTTTTCAATGGCTTGAATATCTAAGAATGGAGTATATTTAACAATATAACTTTTAAAACAACTAAAATAAATAAAGAAGGATTGTTGTTGTAGCTAAGCTCTTCCGTCTGACATCTGGAACAAAAGAAACTTTTTTAGCATGTTTTTACCGTAGATTTAAATAGCAATTATACCTCCTCTGTTGCGTAAATCTGAAATAAATTTATAATTTATTTCAAATATCATTTCCCATATTTATGTCCTATACCATATTTCCTAATACCATATGCCTAATTTATACCACAAATTATTTCATTTCATATACCAGAGAACAAGCTAATCTACCATCGCTATTCATACTTTTTTTTTTAAACAATGTAAATTTCGTACAAAAATAAATAAATATTGAGGGCTTGGTTTTAAAGTGGACCGTAACCAGAGAATTAATTTTAAAGTATGCGTCGATTCTCAAATGGAAACCATTCAAATTGAAACGTTTATTTTTGCTAAAAATTTTGCGAAACCAGTAAACAACTGTGATGCCGATTTTTATTGAAAATTATTGTAATATTCTGCCTAAAAGCCGAGAAATAAATCAGACTAAAGCTAAGTGGATGTTCCGAATAAATCAAATCAGATATTTTTAGAAAATTCCTGCAATTACAGGAATGCCGCGGCTTCTGCTCCAAAAACAAATTGGTTCAGGAATGGGCATTTAAGTATTGGGGCTTATATGTGTTTTAATATCGTTGCTATGAAAATATCAAAAATGGACTTATTCCACTTTCGTACTATACCCTCCATGCATGAAAAAATGTTTCTGGAGGAAACTGTCCAAATACATTCTCCAGATTGGCTTTTTCCAATTTCAAACGTGGCACACGAATTGATAACTAATTTGCTTAGAGAAAATTGACGTTAATTTATTTAATTCAAATCTGAACTAAAATTATTCTGCTGAATTCAAATTAATAAACAAAATAGGCTTTTGAAATGTTTGTGCTTTCTTTTCGAGCCAAAATATAAATTTAACGCTATCAAAGTATAATCACCTACAGAACAAGTACTGACAAAACTCTCCAAAAGTGACCCCGCGTACCTCAGCGCCTCTAGACGCAAAATGCTGTACTACTTAATCGCTCTGAGCCAATAAGCCAATCTATTCTCCTAAGTTGTATTGAATTGTGTAACTACGGTATTTAGTTGCCAGGTTCGCATAGGTATTGAATCGTCTCCGGAGACGCGGACAAAGGGTCACTTTTTTTGTGTGGAGAGGATAGGTTTTGTCAGTACTTGTTCCGTAGGTGATTATACTTTGAACGCTATAGATGCTGCGGGATGTTAATCAGATACTGAAAGCGGTTTTTAAAAAACCATATAATGTATTTATTTTTGAAAATACGCTTGATGATCAGATTGCTGTACACACCCTACTGTATTTGTATATCGAAATTATCTATCTAATCTCATATCTCAAATTTGTTTTTATAATATACTTTGCGTGGAATTAAGCCATTATCTATATTTACTCTTATTGGAATTTAGTATGCCCTGATTTTATTTGCAAAAGGAATTGTATAAAGAGAAGATCGTATCGCATACAGTCCGTATAAATACAGCTGATCTAGATTAAATTTAGTGTATGATTAGACCAGTGACTTCAACCAGTAATATGAAGATTCGTTGTGAAAAGTCTGTCAGCAATGAAATTGTGACGCAGCTCACGTTTAGACGAGGTCCAAGAGACTATAACTCATACAGTCAATGCTGAAATCCGAAAATTCTTCTGAAAATAGGGTAAAACTTGAATTTTTTCAGTCTTTACCCCTCCCACTTCTTGAAAAATTTTGGACAACCCACAATCTCTTGAATACCTATGAATTTTTCGCTATGTTGATCAAATAAAGCAGTCAATAATGTTAATTATATTTCAAATCTTACGACTAGTTGGTAATAATACAGCTTGAAGAGTCTTATATAGTGCCTTCTCTAAGACAATCTCCGAAAGAAACATTCCAGTTGTCTTCCAAGTGTGTATATTATAGACCAAGCGATTAATTACAAAATTATCTATAATGGCTGGAAAAACGTTTTGAATTGATTTAGAATCCGTGGATATCATAAATAACACAATATTACTTACAATATAGTGACGCAAATAATATGAGAGAGAGAAAGACTTAGTTGCACAAACAATTGCAGCTCAATTACTTATGTTATACTACAATTCATGTTCTTAGCAGGGACGGATCCAGGATTTTTTAGGGGGGGGGGGGGCAAAATAGGTCGATCCAATAAACTTGCGTTAGGAGTAAGTTTAAATAACACAAACTTGTGTTAATTAAGTAAACTAAACTACTTTAGACTACGTTAGGGGGGGGGGGGGGGGCCCCCTCGCCCACTGGATCCGCCGCAGGTTCTTAGACACTATTATACAATGATATAAAAACACCGTTCTTTAAATTACACGCTTGGTTTTCCCTTGCATGTTCTACTCGCCTAATAATACTGCTTTTTACATTTTACGCTAAGTGCTGCTGCTGAACGCTAAACCTGAAATTTATTTCAAAAGCTGGACAGTGCTAAAGATAATAAATATAATAAAGTTAGTGCAAACCATTGTAATGTACAGGATTCTGCATACAACCTTAAAAAGCTTCTGTTTAATTAACGAAAGTTTATATTAAGCTACTGACATTATAGTCTATAAAATATTTCACTCTCAGTCTGTCTGTTTCTCTCTCTTTTCTTTAATATTTGTTTTTGCTACGGTTTTTTTTCTCCACATTTTACTCCATGGGCTGCGGCTAAACTGAAAATTATTTTAGAAGATGGACAATGCTAAGGATAAAGAATAAAATAAAATTAGATTAAGCCATTACAACGTATAGAATTTCGCTTGCGACCTTTACAAAGTTTTTTTGAATTAATGAAAGTTTTCAAGCAACTGAATTTATAGTCTATAAAATAAAACTATCTCTGTCTGTCTGTCTCTCTCTCTCTCTCTCTCTCTTTCTCTCTCTCTCTCTCTCTCTCTCTCTCTCTCTCTCTCTCACTCTCTATCTATATATATATATATATATATATATATATATATATATATATATATATATATATATATATATATGTATCTCTTTTTTTCGCTCTTTTTTTCCTTTTTTTTCCCTCTCTTCTTTCCTATATTATTTTAACTATGTTTTTTTCATCGTTGCTTCACCCTTTACACTTTGTGTTCATATTAACACAGGAGGATCTACCTGTTTAAAATATTTACTGTTTCTCATTGTCTTGTCTGGGTCGAATTCTATGATGCCCGATTATTTTCTTATTGGTATTTTCTTCAGAATTACAGCTATTGGGCATTTTTCTCTCATCTCGACCTACTAATCTGTAATCATACACACTTACTTTCAGATTGTTTGGCTGTTGCAAATCATCGTTATATATCAAATATATTCCTTGTTTGTTTTTTGGAGCTTCAGTAACACTGACACTGGTGTTGCCATCTATGGTTTTTATCAAATCTTCGTTAGTTGCATTTCTTTCAGTTTTTGTTGGAATATTTCCTTCATTGTAATCATTGACTATAATGTTGGTTATATATTTTTCTGTTTCTTTATCAGAAGCCTTGGTATCGTCGCGCCTATACTTATAATTCTGATTTTCCTGGCTCTTATGAAAACTCGGTGTATTTAGAAAGCTCCAATCCGAATCAGAGAATCCCTTTGATACCATCCTTGAAATAAAATCTCTAGGATCATTCCAATCCTCAAAATCTATTCTTGGAAGCTGAAAAGTTTCTGACACTGTGTTTTGAATAAGATCATTAGTCGGTGTATTATAGGGAGTGTAATTTTCTGTTTGCTTTTCTTGTTTTCTCACATTTTCATTTCTATTTCTGTACTTTATAATCTTGACATATTTCTGTAAATTCTTTTTATTGCTATGTACTCGTTTTATTGCATTTTTTCTTTTGATCTCCTTAGTTCCATCATCCAGCTTCGATTGTTCTTGTTTTTCTAACTCCAAATCTGCTTCTTCATTGGAGGCTGAATTTGAAAGCGTATCTGCATTTGCATCGTCTCTGTCCGTTACTTTTTCTAGTTTTTCTTCAGCTTGTTCTGTTTCTTCTGTGCTTCCCTTCCCACCTTTAAATAACATGCCATTTGTATTTGACAAATTTTTAGAATGGACGTTTATTGTATCAAGTTGCAAGGGGTTTTGTTCTACATTTTCTGTGATGGTTTCATCTTCTTCATCAAACGGACCACGTATCAAGTGATGTATGATGGAAGAGTTAATAGTTGTTTTAATCTTGTCGGAAGAAGCTTCATCCTCAGTTGGCATGATTAACTCTATTGCTCCACCACCTCGTTCCTCAATGATAGCTAATTGATGGTCGTCTTCGGAAGTCTTAACATTACTCTGGCCATCCTTGGCTTTGGTGAAAACTTTGCTTTGCTTCTCAAAAGTTATTTCAGCTTTGTTTGCTAATTTTTCATCCCTTTTTGATCCATCAGTATTATTATCATAATTTGTTTCTAGGATCTCTAATTTTTCTTCAGGATTTAGATTTCGTTGACGGCTAATATTTCCGTTTTTTTCAATTCGTTCATTTTGTGGTGGTATCTCCTGTGTAAGCCTTCTTACTTCTGTCCCTTTTTTATCAATTTTGCGATTGTTTCTTTGTTGTAGTGGGAGTCCAGGGGTATTGTAGATGCCACCACTATTTAGAAAATAGTGGTTTATTCCTTGTGCTGATAGATATTTGCCTTCATCCATTCTTTTGAATTGATCTGCGTCTTCAAGAGGCTCAGTTTCTTCGTCTAATCTTCCTTCGTCCATTCTTTTTATCACACTGAAATCTTCTAGAGGTTCTGTTTTTGACTCTAAAGGAAACGTACTCAACGATTGATTAGTGTCTGCTAGAACATTTGGCTTGGAAAACACCGCACTTCTGTTTGAATTTGTATTGTTTATTAAATAGCCTGGCACGCTTTCTTTCAATTTTTCTATGCCTCTGGATGACCGAAAAACTGGCCAAGAAAATGGTGACTGGTATTTCTGGTCAAAAAACTGTTCCAGTGAATTGACTGAATCTTCGATTTCTTCTTTTATTTCAGCATTTTGGTCATCATTGTTCCCAAAAAAGTCATTGTAAACATCATCTTCAAAGTTAAATTCATAGTCATGTTCATCTGCATCTTGGTAATTGATATTAGCCTCGTTAGTTTCGGAAGATTTTTTCTCAGTCTCATTTGGTTCTAGTTCTGCAGATTTTGACTCTATAATGCCGATTACATAGTCGGGTAGCTTAGCCCTGTTTAGTTGTGGGAAATTCTGCCCTGACTCCTGTTTAGGTGACATCACAGACTCTTTAAAAGGATCAGGTATCTGGTCCTGATTCTGCCTCAGTGACGGCCAGCTATCATTATAGGGAAACTCGCTTGCTGGTCTTTGCTGGTCTCTGCTCCAAACGCTTTGTGTTTGGCCTGAACTGATTAAATTAAAAGCTCCCTTGTGTTTTGCTGCCTTATTCTCATTAACTTTTAGAGACTGATTAGGTGAATTTTGGCTCGACTGTGCTGAACTCATCTGTTGTACAGCATTTTGCTTATTTTTCTGCTGGTTGGAGAACTGCGTCTGGGCTTTGGTAGATGATGAAGTAGATGAATTTTGTTTTACACTGAGAAGCTTCGACGGCTTGAAGGGCTCGGTGATCTTTATAGTATTTCTATTTCGCTGGTCATACTGACGCTGTTTTTGGATTATTGGTTGGTGGAAGCCGTTATTATGATTGAATTGGTGTTGGACGTTTCCTTTGTTTGCCCTTAACTGCGGCTGAGTGTTCAATGAACCTTCAACATAATTTCGGGTTTTCTGATTGTTTGCTATATTATTTGGTCTCTTTTGAGTCGACGAATCTATAGTTATGGTATTTAAGCTCAGTGGATTCTGGTTTTGGTTTTGCTGGTACCTTTGTTCAGTTGCAGCGGAGTTGCCGCTTTGCTGATAAGCAGTCATACCAGTTATTTGGGTTCTTTCACGGGTTGGGTTATTCGCAGACACAGTGTTGGTGTTAATTTTACCAGAATTTTGATTTCCTATGTCTTTCCAGTCAATGGATCCATAGTGTGCCTTAAAATTATCTTGATTGATACTATAAGTGCTGATTACAGGCTGTTCTTGTGTTTTGGGTAGCTCTTTAGAAAACCCCGTGTTTTGATAGTTCAAGTAGCTTCCGTTGATACCTGTGTTGGGTGCATTGTTCCTAAATTGTTGGGAATACTGATCAAACTCAAACGCGGCTAGGCCAGCACCTATTATATCAGCTCCAGCATTAGTGAAAAAGTTATACGGGTTATTTTGTGAGTCAGGGGTATCATTGGAGGATAATAAGTTTTGTTGTGTGCCAGTAGCAGGCAACCGACTTGGCAATGCTGGAGGATTTTGTGGTGGTTGACTTTGTGGTCCAACCACAACAGGAGTTGAATCTAGTTCGACTGGTGCCAAATTTTGAATTGTATTGAGAAAGTCTTTGGTTATACGTACAGAACCCTGGTCATTATTGGCCCCTGGAAATAGTGCATTTCCGGTGAATGATTGTTGGTGCTGCTCAGGAAACGCTTCAAGGCCTTGCAAGGGAGGGGGTGCAACGGGGTTTGGAATCTGGGCTTCATATGTTGGTGGTGTTATGGAACCTAAAACATAAAACGATTTAGTGATAATTCTTAATGTATATCTATGCTTCCGTATATAGAAATGAATGTTCAGGATTTTTAAAGGTGTATGATTATTCGAGTATTCTAAATTTTCTTTCCGGCACATTCTAGGAAAAAAAAATATTTATGATACAGATTGTTCTGCTAGTAAGACAAGCCCTTAGAGGCTAGTAGATAAATTTAAAAATAATGACAGGGACACATAAATAGTTATTGCTCTAATGTATGTGTAGATCAGTTAAAACATAGCATTATGTACCATTGAAGTTGTTACGTATACGTACTCGGTCTCGCAAATATTTTGACTAAAAAAAAACTTTGAATAATAAAAATGTGGATAAGTATCCTTTATGCTTTTTTGATCGGGTCTTATGAAATTACTTTGAGAAGCATAATGAAAAGTAATCAATTACCAAACTCTTTTTTTCAGTAGAAAGTAGTATGATCCCTTTCATCGTGTGTTTTATGAAAGAGCTGCTTAGGCAGCTTGTATATATCCTCAGGATGGTCATTGACGGTATCCTTAGGTTAGTTTTAATAACTAACCGAGAGGGGAGCAAAAGAATGGCTGAGATGGCTACTAAATTGATGGCTTAGAAAAAACTTGTGGAGAGATTGCTAAGGCAGTAGCTTAAAAATGGTTGGACAGGGCATAGTATTTGCGAGTGTGCCGGCGAGTGAGACGGTTTAACGCTGCGGCAACGGAAGAGATAGCTTCCCTCGAAAAGGAAAATTATATATATAGGAAAATAGCAATATCAATGACAAGAGTTTTAAGAGATCACCTGGTACAGACTGACGCTTCCATAGTGAGCCATGCTTACGCAAGGGGTTTTGGGGACATGCAGTAAAAGCTTATAATGTTTAAGCTGGTTCTCAATTTGTAAGTTTTATCAGTTGATCATATCGGTTTAAGTTGATCATTAAAAGTAATTTATAAAACAAAACTTATGAGGCTAAAAAGGGGAGATTTATGTGAAAAGGAGCTTAATGTTAAAATCGTGATAGTGAATAAGGTAAATGTGAGAATTCATTGACAGGACTTTCAAATTACAATATTGGGCTGTCCTTTTTTTGGCGTGGTCTGCAGACGGCCCTCTGTGACAAGAAGGTGTTCTCTATGATGGTTCAGATGGTTATCTCCTACGAAGTATATCTTCTCATCTTTTTTTGGGCAGCTATCTCTTTGTGTCACCGTTCGTTATGGCTACAAGACAAAACATAGATACTTAGCTTAGTCTGATCAGAATCAACGCAACAGCGTTGATTTAGTAATGAATGAAGTGACTCCCTGTATTATTACTATTTTTTCGCTTCTATTTCTTATGGAAAGGGTGGTCATTGAAGCTTAAGAGTAGACTCGTTGATCTAAAAGATAGAAGTTCTAGTGCCCTTTTTATGAGGCAAAAGCCGTTCAAGGGCAACCAAGCCCTTTTATGCACTTTTTACCAATCTTTTAACAATGGCCTTTTTTAACCCCGTATGTCAAAGTTTCTTAATAGAAAATTTTTCAGGATAGTCGGAAGGTTGAACACGCCTGCGTGGATAACTTGACCCGCGTAGCCCCTGGCCAAGGGAACCCTAATCCACCGAAGAAAAATTAATTTAGGTTATGGGCCCCAAAATAGGGCCGAAAATTTATTTTTGGACTGATGAAGCTTAAAACTGCAAGTCTATGGGCCATGGCAGTCCCAATGCATAAAACAATTCTTGTTTAGGGATACTTGCATCCAAAACAGGACCCGAAAAAGGGGCAAACAACTTTTTTCCAGATCGGCTTTGAAACGTGTGTCCTTAAGTTCTCAGGCAAGAGACACCATTACCAAAGGAAAAATAGAAATAAAAAAAATTGATTCCCCGAAAATAGGGTCCGAAAAAGGGTTAAACTTGTTTTTTCTTGACGGCTCAACTTCCAAGTTTATGTGCCAAGGCCAAATAGATTGTAATGCCAAACTTTCTTTTTGGAGGGCAAGGGACCCAAAAAATGTTTACCGGTCGGCTTGAACTTGTATTCTTAAGTCCTGTGGCCAAGGGGGTCCCTGCTCAAAAGAAAATAAATGGTTCTCCCAAAATAGGCCCTAAAAAGATTCAATTTTTTTCTGTATGGCTTGAAGCCTAGGTCCACAAGTTCCTTCACGAAGAAAAGAAAAAAATAATTGCACGAAAAATAATTTGTGTATATTGACCCCCCGAAAGTTTGGCCTAAGAGTAAGCCCAACACTTTTGTATCGGCTAAACATGTTCCAGTAAAGGCTTGGGACCCTCCGACTCAGAAACGAGGACAAGGCAAATGTATGGTTTCGCCTGAAAAAAGGGCCTAAAAATGGCTTGAAGCTTAAAACCATAGCCTTACGGGGTTCTGTTCTTCTTAAGTTTGACTTATTGTATGACTTTATTTCCGTTCGGTTTAAATTTTAATTCGCTTTTCTTTAATTTGATTTGTTGTTTAAAAAAAATTAATAATGTAAACTTTTTTTAAACTGTGTGAATCTTTTCTTAATTAATTACGTACAAGAGGAGCAGCCTAAGACGGAATATTTGAAGCAAGGCATTTCGGTGCTGGACGGCCATTTCAGACAGCTTCACTGAGGGGGGTTATCTCTTCAAGTCATTTATTAGTTTCCTTAATCGAAGGCTAGACATATATTTAGGCTAGAGATTGAAATAATAGGTTATTGAAAATTTCCAGTATGGTTCCAAAAAATTTGCTATAAACTGTTCTTTAACACCTCTAAGGTAGCATCTGGCAAAAAATTAGAGCATTTTAGTGGCGCCAGAGTATTATATATAGGAATAAAAATTCATTATATTTTCCTCACTTTTTAAGTATATAAGGACAATAATATATGTTTATACATCCTTTAATCTGCACCTCCTTGCCTCCGCCCAGCCGCCATGTCTTTCAGTTTCAAATACATGGATCAAGTATGTCTGTAGATGTTCATTTTGGAGGGGAAATGCATCTTTTTTGAAGAGCAAATTAAAAAGATCAATAATATTGAAAATGTAAGAATGATTGTAAAATCAAAAGACCGAGAATTTTGGGGTCAGATGAAGCCCCTACCCCCAGAATTTGTGCCTGGTGCGGTTGATCAGGCAAAAAGCTTTTTTCATTTTCTTTTTTTTTGGGGGGGGGGGTGTTACCTAGATTTAATTATGGTTATGCTACGTAGGAAAGTTTTCCTATCTGGCTAAAGTAAAGTAGCTTTGTTTAAGTCATTAAAATTAATATTATTTTTCTAAATTGTTCCAATGCGGAACAATTAAGGATTGTTCCTAAATCTGTTTCTAGACATAATTTTAATTGTTACTGGTTCCAATGCGTCATTCAAGGATTTTCATTTAATTAATTTTTACCTGAATCGGAAGCTGGGTAATTTTCAGTATCATCTAGATTTTGTCTGACTTTTTCCAATTCATGGCTCTGAAAAGAAATAAAAAGAAAGGAATTTACCTGACTTTAGCGTATAAAAAATATCATTCTACCTAAAATATTTTTGAAAACATTTGTTTGTAAGACTTTGTTACAAATTTACCCTATTTTAAAACTAGAAACAGATAAACAACGAAAAGTACAATTTAATGAATGATATAGTGTTAGTCTGATCAAGATTATAGCTCAAACGATGTTCAATAGAACTAATGAGATATAAGACCAGGGATAGTTAGAGACACCAATGGCACGTTGCTTAAGGTGATAGTTACCCCTCCACCTTCCGCCAAAGTAAAAAAAATGCTTTAAAATGCTCTCTAAAAGGAACTTTTATTATCAGCATACCCCACCCTGGCTGATAAGAAGCTTTTAGTTTTTTTTTTTTTTTTGCTTCTGCGTGTCTCGAGACCAACACTAAAAAATAAAACGAAAAAAAACAGTGCTTAGTTTCTGAATTACTTATGCTCGATGGGTAACATCTTGAAAAATCGGTGAAACTAATTCCAGTTAAATTCAAATTTATTCGCAGTGATGAATATACGGCCAGAACAAAAAATTGTGTGCTTGTTTAAATAGTTGTATGTGCTCAGGAGACGTCCTTGCTCTTTATTTGTTTTTACAAACAAAATCCTTCCCAGAACTTTATACCCAGGGCTTTATTACCTAAAATCTACTACCATCACTATGAACAACTCGCTGCAGTATCATGCAGCCTGAGGCCAACATAGCTGTGCACACTTTTCTTCCACCCAATCTGTTCAAAACTTCACTCGTTAATCCCTCTCATCTAGTTCCAATCTCCTTTAAATCCTTGCCTAAGACCCCTTCCCAGTCCATTCGGGGACGACCTTCTTTTCTTTTCGCACCAGGAGCAGGTAGGTAGCCAAAAAGCACAATCGATGGCAATCTGTTATGCTTCATCCGTAAAACGGAGCCTAGCCATCTTGACTTTCCTTACATTATAACCCTAGAAAGAGGAAGTGAACCCTATTTTTCGTTTAGCTTACTGCTTTATGTACGGTAAGTCAAACGAACATCTAAAATTATCGTTAGTCAAAGATACCTAAAACCACCCATGTGTATTCTCAGTGTACTAAGACCTGAAGCTGAAAGCTATCAAGGGCGTATACGCTTTCCACACCGCGAACTGGATGGATAACACTGGTGTCAAGACTCCACCAACATTATAGCCTTGTTTTGTATTAAATCGGCTGATTCCTTTGCTATTTTATCCATAAAATTGGAGGATCACCCAATTCTTTGCCACCCAGTGTACATTTCAAAGGGCTACTTGTTCCACCACGCGGTACACACTTCCGCCTCACCGTACCTATTTGCGCCGTACATGGCCCATGTATCACAGCGCCTGGCAAAATTCCACCACGCATGGCCCATGGCACTTGGCTTACATGATTTTGACAGTGGACAACCTTTCGCATACAATGAGAATGAGAACACGGTGCGAGTGAACGGTGCGATCAATAGATGTAGCTGAAGTATTTTATGATAAAACTTGCTTCCATATACTCTTGTGAGATAGCATGCTACCTGGAAAGGTGCAAGAAGCGAAAAAATCACTTCTTTGAGTCTGGCGCATCGGCTCTTAACGACTTCGCCGTCAGAATCAAAACGCATTGTGCTCAACAAGCAGACTTATTACAGATTTGCAAGTGTGACATTACTAGGTTAAACTGAAAATCATAATACAAATTCAATTTTGAAGCAAGAAGGATAAAAAAGATATGTTTTGGGTTTTTTAAAACTACCAAAATCGATAAAAAAGTAGTTGTATTCCATATAATACAAATTCAACCCGAAATTAGAATATTATGAAATTCCTAAATATATTCCTCAATATATGAAATTTCTCAAGCTAAAGTTACTCGTTAAAAGTTACGATCCCTAGAAAATTCACCAAACCTGGCTCGTAGAGGGCCAAAATACACTCGAGCAAAAATTATGAGATAGCAAATTGATATAAAATTAAAGGTAAGCTAAATATTCGGTTTCCCAGTTTAAAAGGCCATAATGTTGCGCGGTGGCGTAATTGTTCTTAAATCTACATACAGTCTACACAAAATAGACGGCTAATATATACAAACATTTTTAAGCTTTAGAAAGGTATTTTTAGAAGGAAAAGGGTGGGGGGCTATGATTTACCCCTAATCTTTCATTATTCTGAGAAATTATTTAAATTTAGGCCAAGCAACTTAGACAGTTTCTGACTGATTGTAAAATGTATTTCTAGATATAAGGGAAAAGATTCACCTTTGTGCTTATCTACAAAAAAGTGGGAGGTTGTGGGAATGTCCTATAAAAAAGATTGGTTCGAAGAAATTCCCTTGAAGTCCGTAGAACTAATGACACAAACTGTTTTATGGATATTCCAGAGTCCCCCCCCCCCCATTAGAAACATGTTAAGAAGAATAACTTTCCGTGGATGATCATTATTAGCAAATAAGCTAAGCATCGTTGAACGATTATCAAACTTGAATTGAAAAAAATAGGGCTTAAAGGGAGGGAAGGAGTCGCAGCCTCCAACATTTAAGATGTCAAACAGTTCATTGTAACACATTCCTTGTCCAAAAAGAATCAAAGCTCTAAAAGGTTTGGATTACAGTATTTGCTTCAAGGGAATCTGCTATTTATGCTTATTTTGAATATGGAAAAGTAATAATTCTAAATTTTCTCGTCAAAAGCTATGAATATAATAATAATAATAATAATTTATTATAAGCCAAAAAAACAGGCCATACAGAACAGTATTCTTAATTACACTCCGCAAGAAAAATAACATAAATATCAAGTTTCACTCATTGATGTCAACGCTTCATTTACATATTTACATAACTGCCTGATTGTCCTTTTTACAGTCGTTTTCAGGATCCCCCGGAACTCCAAGTTACCATCAACAAAATACTTTCCCCTTAATAGAGAAAGTTGCTGGCACTCGGCGACAATATGGGCCACATCCTCAATACCTAGGTTACATCTGGGGCAAGAGTAATCCGCATCTGCATCTGGGGCTACCCTTTTTCTTCAAATACTCTTTTTCTATTTTTTAGTGGCGGGCAATTCGCTCGGATGCGAAACCAAGTCCTCAATGTCTCCCCCGGTAATCCTAGTTTAAAATAATATTCAAATCCAAATATCTCTTTAACTTGGGAATAAAACTTACGTTTCGACCGTAGCATCTCCCCATAAGCTGCTTTTGCTAACCTATCTTCTGGCAGACTTAGAATTTTTAGCCAGTATCGGATCATTTGTGCTAATCTACTCATTCTCAGCGAAAACATTCCTAGGTCACCTTTTATTGCCTGATTGTGGGTCGTTACGTGAAGACCAATTAATCTTTTAAAGTGTTGCAGCTGAATTGATTCCAATTGTACTGCCGGGTCATGCCCCCAGAGTTCAGCCCCGTAATGGATAGTAGGTAAAACTTTAGAATTAAAAACATATTTATGCATTTTTAGATCTTTTATACTTGAAAGCCTTGAATTGCGTAAAATGGCACCTGAAACTGCTTTACCTCTCTTAATCATCTCTTTTACATGATCTTTCCGACCTCCATTTGCTGAAAGTGTTACTCCCAAATATTTAAAATTTTCGCTCTCTTTTACTTTTTCACCTTTATAATAAAATTCTACTTTTTGATCATCATTGTTCACACAAATTCCTCTAAAAACCACAATCTCAGTCTTTTTTCTTTCAACACTAGTTTCTTTCTATCTAAATATTCTTCTAATATACTCAGTAAGTTTTGGACCTCCTTTGGTAACTTGCCTATCAACACTGCATCATCAGCAAAAAGCAACAAAGATAACTCCAGGTTCTGTAGGGACACCGTAGGGGCCCATACCTTTTTAAAATGGTCAACAATATCATTTATATACAACGTCAACAACCTAGGCGAAATACTACTACCGTGTTTTACACCTTTTCTAATTTCAAACGGCGATGATAATCCCTTTCCTAAAACTTTAACTATACCAAATGTCTTTCTATACATATCAGCTAATATCCTAACGGAAAGTCTTGGTAAGCCTACTTTTACCAGTTCTAAGCAAAAAAAAAAATAAATAAATAAAATAAAATTCTAAGCACTGGAAAATCCTATCAGTACTGTCGAAGGTCTTTTCTAGATATAAAAATGCAACGTTTAACCTATTCTTCCCTTTTGCATATTTTTCTACAAACGCCTGTAGGACCCTATCAATAGCATTATATCCATCTCGAAACCCTGCCTGCTCCTCCTTCAAAATCCTATATTTTTCCAACCAATGAGCTAATCTAGCATCTAGTATTCTTTCTAATATTTTGTTAAGACTAGGTACTAAAGATATCGGTCGATAATTACTGTGATCCGCTGGGTCTCCCTTTTTGAACAGTGGCAAAATCAAGGATACGTTCCACGGCAAGGACCATTCTCCAGAAGCCAGAACTGAGTTGAAGATTGCCAAGAAAATGGGCATAAATAGAAGTAGGAATAGTTTCAAGATCTTTGTTGGGACTCCATCGCTACCAGGTGCCGATCCACCTTCCATGGCGCTTATGCATTCTTCGATTTCTTCTTTCGATGCGGGTTTTATCAGATCATAATCGTGTTCTTTCAGTGGGAGGCTGATCTCATTCTCTGTATTCGATAATTCGTCGCTGAACCAGCAGTTAAACAAATAGTCTTCCTGAACCACGTCCTTGTAGTATGTCGACCATGTTTTCGGGTCAGGTACTTCTGGCTGGGCTATGGAGGCACCTTTTTTTTTTATCTTTCTCCAGAAAGGCCGCATATCGCTTTTTTCATAAAACTGGATCAGCTCCTCCTTACCTTTTTGAATAGCCAGTCTCTTCTTCTGTTTTAAAAGGCGTTTATACTCCCGGTGAACATTTTTAAACCTTGTTACTAGTCTAAGCCTATTTTCCTCTTCCCTCAAAATCTCCAATTCTTTAATTAGTTCTAATTTTGTAATTCTACATTCCTCATCAAAAAATTCTATATCCTTACAACCTCCTTTATTTCCTAGAACTGGGCCTGCTATTTCATGTAAAATCTCCGTGAACTCTTCTATCAATCTAACTTGGTTATTTATCTTCTCTAAATCACTTAGCCTTATACCTATATCATCCTCTGAAAACGCTTCACTTAATTTAACATTTTCCTCTGTAGACCATTCCCTAGGTATCTGACGTCTAACATTTTTATCATAAATACGACTTTCCCTTGAAATATCCCGCCTATGGGGATCACTCCTTGATCTAATTTCTAAAAAATACCGGTAGATGGTCCAACCCTACTAGCTTAAGCACATCCACATTAAGGTAATTCGGATCCCGGTGAATATCCACCAAAACATAATCAATTAAACTTGCTTTAGCCCCAGATACGCAGATGAACTCACCCCGATTTTTATCCTTTCCAAATCTTCCATTTCCAATCATCAAACCCGATTCTGCGCATAGTGTCAGCAACCTTCTTCCCCATTGATTTATTATTCTTATATGAAAACTTGCATAGTTTTAGAAAAAAAGGAACGAACAACTCAAAAGCAGGTTGGGATTATAGAGAAATGTAAAGCTAATTACCTTATATATTAGCTTGTATCCCTTTTGCACAAGTTTCTTCCCCTTTTCTTCATAATGTTTAGCTTTTGCGTCGGTAACTTTTGCTGATATCTTCTTCAGCCACGTTTTTCTTGGTCGCTGAAAGTTAAGTTAGTTCAAATACCTGTCAGGTACTTCTAAATTTCTACTTCATCGTGTTTTAGGCTTATCCCACGGGTACCCTAGCGCAAAAAGCTTGCGATAAATATCTGGAATTTTATAAGGGTGGTATGACCATGGTTGCCACCCGGTGAAACGAAAAATCACTAGATTTTAGTGATTTTCTGGTTGACTTAGTAATTTTCTTCAATAATCAATTGATTTATGTGCTAATTTAGTGATTTAGTGAAAAATCACTAGAAATAGTGATAAAACACTAGGGGTGGCAACCCTGGGTAAAACAGCCCTTTTCAAAGGCTTTAACTTCCTGTGAGCCATTGTTAAAAACTGGAGAATTATTGCCCCCTAGCACTCCCCGAAATGGTGTCTCCAATCTAGTTTACACTGATTTGCGCCTAAAATTTTATAAAACGTCATGTGCATAGAGTTTTCAACAATCAAATAAAGAAAAATTTCAAACGTTGACAAAATTCCAGAGTTCTACAGGTGACAATTAACACCAGCCGTATCCATAACACGAGACAATTAACACCAACCACAGAATCCGTGGATTTGCTAACGGGTCTTCGTGAAAGCTACCGTTGTTGGAAAAATCGAATTTTTCGTATGACGGAACTTATTATGACGAACAATTCTCTTTTCACAATCCTTGTTTTTTTTTTTTTTTTTTTTTTTGGATTACGGTAGTTTCGTTGCTAGACGAGTGTTAATAATAAATTTAATATTTATTAATAAATAAAGGAACCAGTTTTCTTGTTATTTTTCCGTTGCTGCTATCTCAGAAGACGGTTATGCTAGTAAGTCTTATAACATAATTGATGTGGAGTTTAAGTTGTGGTCGACGCTATATTCCAAGATATTAGAAACTATAGACGAAGACAAGAGTTTTTGTTAGGCTATTTGCATTGCTTTTTGGTAGTTCTAAATTGATTGGGTCAGATTTCGATCTCAGATTTTATCTCGATAGTATTCTGAAATTATTTGATTGCAAAGATTACTCTTTTTCACTCATTTTCAACACGCCTAGCTTTTAAAAGAAGGAATGGGAAAATCGTAGTGAATTCAGGCGATTAATGAATTAATGAATTTGTGTTAGTATGAATAAAGTAATAATGTTTTTGGTATTGTAGTTAGTTTAGTATTCAAGGTTCAACTTCTTCGAGTATTCCACTTCTAAACTACCTATAGTAATAACAAAGAAATTTTTACTTTTCATTATTGACTTAACTTTTTTAACGTTGCTGTGAAAGCACTTTGAAATTTAACATTGTTTTGCTGGTTTAAGTTTATTTCAAAATTGATATTTTTTCATTCATTTTCAAGGGGTCTTGCTTTTAAAACTGTTCGTGATTTCAATTGGGGGGGGGGGGAGGGAGGGCATGTGGGCTTGTTAAATTTTGAAAAATAGCTTTTTTATGGTACATCGTTGAATAGACTTGTTTTGGCAGTTTTTATTGTAAAAAAACAACAAATCTGCCCCTTCGGAGATATTGAGAAATGCATTTTGCCCCTAGCCCCTAAAGTCTCGTTAATTGACATTAATGGATACTTGGCGTTCCTTTCTAACGAAAGCTCAAGAAGCAACGTGATTGGTAAAAAAAAAAAAAAAAAAAAAAAAAACTCACTGAGGTCACAAAAGTAAACCAATGGAGTAAAGCCACTTTTTAGCATGGAACTAAAGGATGATATTCTGTCTTTTTCTCTTTATGTAATCAACCATCTAGGATCAGACGAAAAACAGGTCGTCCCCGAATGGGGTGGGAAGTGGTCGTAAGGTAGAATTTAATGGAAATTGGAACTTTTTGGGAGGGTTTTAAGGGGCATGCTTTGAATATATTGGGATGGAGGAGGTTTTCTCAGGTGTCTCCGTGCGTTGGCCTCATGTGTCTTCTTGCTGCAATGAGTTGTTACTAGTAGTAGTAGAGGGTGGTCATATCGAGGTATTGCCCGTGGAATATCGGGAGAGGCCTCATACAAACGAAAATCAAAAGTTGTGACGCCCTTATTAAGCCAAAATAAGAGATTATGCCACAGTAAAGCACTGATTTTTGTCGTTTTATGCTGCAAACCCAAATTTTTTACCCAAATAGGGTCAAAATGCCTTTGAAGGAAAAATTGGAGATTGCCAGTCGGCATAGAATTTTCAAAAATTTATATATAATAATATATATATATATATATATATATATATATATATATATATATATATATATATATATATATATATATATATATATATATATATATATATATATATATATATCTCTCTCTATCTATCTCTCTCTCTATATATATATATATATATATATATATATATATATATATATATATATATATATATATATATCTCTATCTATCTATCTCTATCTCTATATATATATATATATATATATATATATATATATATATATATATATATATATATATATATATGCCCTACGCGTTTCAGATATTACTTGAGGAAACTTGAAACTTGAAAAAACGTAAAAAAGAAACTTGGCTGAAGAAGGCCAAAACACTATCGACCGACAATTCTGAGGTATTCAATAGACTTAGATTTATCAAAAAACTGTATGAGTTATCTATCACTTCTAGACGTCATACTGCCAAATGGTGCACCATTCCTTACGAATGGTGCGTCATCTGTAAGGATGGCGCACAATAGTTTCATAAGTTTCGTAAGGATAGGGCGTAAGTTCCATGAGGATGGTGTGTCATTCCTTGCGGAATGTGGATCCTTTCGGATGCACATTCCATACAAAAGGAAGGTCTATTATGAATAATTTATTCAGAATTGTTAACAATTATGCAGTATAGCATAATTTTAGTGCCAAACTTTTTATTTTTTGTGAAAGGTTCTTCCGATTGATGTAGAGACCGATAATTTGGAATAAAATATTAGGACTAAAAATGTCATAAAAAAGGGATGGAGGGTGTAAATAGAGAAGATTTGAATAGATTGGGATGGAGGAGGAGCGTGCGTAGTTTATTTGCCTCAGGCGGCTTGGTGCTGTAGGGAGTTGTTAGTAGTAGTAGCAGTAGTAGTAGTACTAAGGATGTGATGTGAATGCTAAGGGAAGAATAGATATCCTTGCAAAATATTTTTAGCCTGAATTAAAAATTATATTTACATTATATTATATAGCGGCTACGGAAACTCTTAATGATAAACATGGAGAATATTGGGACTTATAGGACACAGTAGGCTAATTTTTATTTAGATCCGTTTATATTGATAATATGTTCATTTATTGATTGTTTTTATTATTATGTTTGTTGTAATGGCCTTATGGTGGTTTTTAATAAATATCGTGTCAATTGTTTATCTGCACTAAGGCAAAAGAGTAGGGGAGGGTGATTCCCAAGGAGCAGTATTTTCCCTGAGAATTATCCCTTAAAAATATAAACTTTACTTCTTGAAAAAACATTTGGTATTTTAGGCCCCTATTAAAAATCTTAAGGAATCATCTTTTCTAGGAGTAATTTTTATTTTGAACTATTTTTATTTCGTTTCATTTTCATTGCAAAGCTTAAATTTTAGCATAAAAGCCGGGGACAGTCGGGTCGGACACTCGGAACCTCCTCTTTTATTTACATTAAATCGAATATGAGATTAAAAACGAACAGAAATTAAATAAAAGTTATTTTTGTATTTTTTTTAAATACGTTTTTTTTTCAAATGAAAGTAAAGAGTAATATCAAAACTTACAACTGTTAAAGAAACAAAGAGAGAAAACTCAATGAAGAAAACAGACAAAACAAGACTTCGACCAGTAGCGAAAATAAAAAAAAAAAAAACACGACGCGGATATTTCGCCTGAATAAAAACGAGGCGTCTTCACCGTAAAAGAAACAAAGGTTGAAAAACTAAAATAAACTAAAAACACATTAAAAACTACCAATATTAAACTACAACTTTCGCAACGGACCACTTGGGTTACTGTTACTAAAAAAGTTACTTCGATGATAGCACTAAAGCAACTGACTTTTTATCTTTGTCATGGCTGGTCAGTTCGGCTTAAGATCTTTCATTTATAACAGGTAGAATTTTTCTGTATATAAAAGTGGATGCATCCCCTCTCTCTATGGTAAAGTCTAACTAGTGCTTAACTGTATAGGTATCGTTTCGTATATGGGGGGGGGGGGAGGGGGCTGCCTCCTCCATCCTTAGCCCCCGTTCTTGACGTTAGAAGTTTATAATTTTTCAGTTAGACCATTTATAAGTAGGACAAATGTGGTTAACGGGGTAATTGCAAGTGTCTTATTTACTGCTTGCCTTTTAAAGCATTTAAAAAGAATGTTTTATTGTTTAAAGGAAATACACATCAATAGGCTCTTCCACTCTTACGGCATTATGAAAAACACTTTTTAGCCCATTCTAATTGACCTTATTTGAGGAGTCGTTCTTAAAGCAATGCGGTCATAATCTCAAACTTTAGCGTAAAGAGAGGGAGGTTAAAGGGGAGAGGACAACCTCCCTCATATACGGAATAACTCTTTTCAATTAAGCACTAGTTAAATTTGAACGTAAAGAGTGGAGGGTTGACTGTCCCCCTCACATATGGAATAATTTCTGGTCGCCTTAAGTTTCACATTCGCTTTTCAATTTCACTTCAATATGTTTTTTTTTATTTAATAAAAGGAATGATGGGAAAACTATAGAATTCATATAAAAACCAATATATCTTTAATTAAATGAAAGACACCATATAAAGGGACATTTAATGAATAAGAAAAAAACAAGGATATATTTTTTATTGTGGCTAGTTTAGAAGAGAAAGGTTTCAACAAAATTACCGGATAAATTAAAGTACTTTGAATGTGCTAATAGGTAGTAAGATCTTAATTAAAATTAAAATAACTTGGCTTCAAATATATCTGAGGACAAAGGGAGACAAACACATAGGAGCTTAAATCTCAAAGATAAGTTTTCTGTTGTCGTCTTTGTTCCAAGAATAAGCCATTGTCCACTTTGACTCCCTGGTGGTTCCTTTGCTGGCAACCCCTTAACTAAACGCATATTTCCATATTGATAATTAATTCAGGTTACTTTTACTCATTTGGGAGAAAAAGGCTGAAGTTTTTACTAATTGATATTAATTGCTCATTGTGATGAAAACCCCGCTTCTTTTCTGCAATAAAGAGAAGAAGAAAAAAATGTCCTTGAAACTGAGATTTTCAAGAAAGTTAAGTATATTACAATTAGGCGAGAATAAATTTGACCAATATTTTGCCGGGCATATTTTGGCCAATATCAACAGAAAATAAAATACAAACATGAAAAACGCCAAATGATTAATTACAAGCGGGATACACATTTGGTGCTGTAATGGTACGGAATTCCGATGATATCCACAACTGTGACCCGGCCATAAGAACAGAAGTTAAAAACCAAAGAAGCAGAATTATTAGGTTCTATCACATTGAGAAATGTAAAAGCCTGTTTAATAGTTTGATTTCTTCAGCCGAATTTAATTTTATGTTCCGATAATGGAGGCCGTTGAATAGCTCAAAATATCTAGTTTTTGGTTTGTTTTTAGTTTAGTTAATTATACTTCTTTAAAAATCGCGTACGTTACCTTATATTATTGTCTGTATTATTATCTTAATGGATAGAATTTCAACTAGGTGGACTTTAGTTTCGAATTAGATACATTTGTATCAAGACAATCTTTTTCTTTTTTTATAATGCGTGTTTTCACGTCCTTAATGGAAATAAGTGTTCATAATAACAGTTTTCCTTATACTAAAAAGTATTTTAAGTCCTTACCTCATAAGGATAGTATATGTAGTAGAAAACAGGCTGCACTACATTGGTCGTTTTTCCAAAATCTTCTTGACTTCCATAACTATCACTCACCCCTCCGAAAGGCTCATTATTCATATTTCCTGTTGGCATGGGATTGCCATGCAAAGAAGAAAAATCGCCATGATCTCCCTTGTAAGAATCAGACCCGGGGCTAGCTTCCCCTTGCCAAGAGAAGGAACTTTGTGATGATTGCAAAGGGGGACTCTGCTCTGAGGGACGTGACTGTGGAGATGACTCCCCTCCAGATCCTGGGTTCTGAAAGAAAGAAGGAGGAGAAAAAGAAGGCGGGCTAGGAAAATCCCATCCAAAGTTGGTATTCAAAGGAGCTTGCGCTGGGCTAGGAGAGGGACTGTAACCCATACTGTCTTCTTTCATCTTCTTTTTTCGGCCAATTCGGAACTTTATTTCATTAGAAAGGCTATTTATCGGTAAAGGTGCTTTTAGCATCATTGAAATTGTCCTGAAAAACAGAGTTAGCATTAAAATTATGAAAAACATCAAACGAATTTCAGCAAAATCATTTACTAAACTAAATGCCAGTTTTTGAGAGTGTTTCTTTGACTTGAAATATAATTGTATTCCAATGAGCAATTTTTATTGATATCCTACTGAAATAAATATGGTCATATTTTTTCCAAGTTGGAAGCTTGTAACTTGGTTTAATTAAATCTAATGTACTCTGATTTAAATTACAATTAAATAATTTATATTTGCTAATATCTCGGGTTCTTTTTTTGAAAATGCATGTTGTTTTCTTGCAGAATGAGTAGCTAATTTCTCAATAGGAGCTTTGAATTCTGATTTATTAGCTTACAGCAAAAGTTCTGCTCGTGCAACACCGTAAATGCAACCCGTTTTCCTTATAATATCCTTTTTTCAAATTATGGCCCCTTCAAATTGCTACGTTTGCTTCAAATTGCTTTGTTTGTATGTCTGGGCTGGTGTTTGACAGTCCAAGTGTTTGTCTTTGTTGGTTTGTATGTCTGAAGTATCTGTCTTTCTCAGTTTTAAAAAAAATCCGTTTGTAAGAAAGTTTGTCTTTCATTTTCTTTTATGCCGACAAGTTATAAACTGGTTCAGCTAATTAGACTTCATAAAGATAGTCCATAAGTCAGAATTTTAAGTCTTCATTTGGTACGGAAAAAAAATCAGTCAAGTTTGTCTCTAAAAACTCAGTATTCCCGTCGCTCTGATTAAACTTAGACTCAAATTAAAGAAAAAGGCAAAGCGTGTAAAACTTCAAATTTTCCTAGTTAGGGGCTTAAAAAATGTTTTATAGTCTTCTTGGGCATCCTAAATTTAATGGTAAAACTACCATTGAGGACAAAACACCTTTGGGGGTGATTCTCCTCTTTTCTGAAATAATGCAATTTGATTCATGCTTTCCCCGTGGGCTGCATAGGTCATACTACCTTTGGATACATATTGTTTTGCATTTTGACCTTTCTAATGAAAATGCCTCCCTTTAAATTTTGAAGCGGCGCCATATCTGGCCGCAATGTGCTCTTGAGGCGACGCTTGGTGCGGAAGGAGGCTTAGTTCTCATTTTTTTTACTCTGGAAGGGCACTGGAACTGGAAATTCCCTTGTGAAATAAACCGATCTGAAAATTGTACGACCATATACTCGATGCATTCCCCCCTGGTGAAAGAAACAAGGAACAAATAAATTAAAACAAACATGCAAGTAGAAAGGGGTCAGGAGGTCCCGTACGAACCACGTGGTTTATGGTTTTCTCACTGAGAATGAAAAAACTGATTTTTCTCACTTGAAAAAACAGGAATTTTCTCACATTTATGGTTGTTTCTTGGACTGTAATTTTTGTTGGTCAATTTATTTGATGTTTTTCTCGGATGTCAACAGCAATTCATGTCTGTTTTATGGTTTTGGTCAGTGAGAATTTGAAAAACAGGAACTTTCTCACTTTCATGGATGTCAACAGTAATTTATGTCTGTTTTGTGGTTTTTGTCCGTGAAAATTTAAAAAACAGGAATTTTCTCACTTTGATGGATGTTTTCTGGATTATTGACTCTAACCTGTTTCCAAGGGAATTGTTTCCAGGTCAAATTTTATTAATATCTTAGGAGTTCGACCAGTAGAATTGTTTCCAGGACGAAGTTTTTTAATGTTTGACAGATAATGTCATGATTGATTGATTGTCAAGAAAGGGAATTAATTTGTTGTTTCTAAGGGGAATTATTGATTCACGAAAGGGTTTCTTAGTAATTTGAAATGTGACAGCGCAGAGATGCTAAAACAAAAGGAACACGCTGAAATTACGTTTAGAGATTATTTCGGCGAAACAGTTTTAGACATTTTAGGGAATTATTTCGGTGAAACAGTTAGAGACATTTTAAAAGATGATTTTAGAAAAGGTTTTAGAAGAGGATTTGAGGGTGGTCGTTATAATACACCAGTTCCATTTGAACAGTGTCGTGAGGTCCCCTACCCCAACCCCAAAGGGTTCCGATCCCCATATCACAACCCCGAAGGGGCCCCCCGGTGCCCCAAAGGACCACCCGGCCCCCCAAGGGACCCCGGACCCCCAAAGAGTCCCCTCTCCATTTTTTAATACTTTTTAAGGCTTTATTATATCTTTTCAGAGCAAGTTATTTTCTTAATGTCTCTCCTAAACCCATTTTACAAGTTGAAGTACTTATCCTTTTCACCCAATACTATACTTTACAGCTTTTAGGATACCTCAACACCAAGAAATACTTTTCAAAGACCATTTCAGTGCAAGTTACTTTCTTAATGTCCCTCCTACATCCATTTTACAAGTTGAATTAATTTTATTTTTAACTCACACCTTTACTATACTGCTTCTGTGATACCACAACACCAATAAATACTTTTCAATGTCCTTTTAAGTGCACGTTACTTTCTTAATGTTCCTCCTAAACCCATTTTAAAAGTTGAAGTACTATCTTTTTCACTCAAAACTATACATTACAGCTTTTAGGATACCTCAAAACCAATAAATACTTTTCAAAGACAACTTCAGAATAAGTTGATTTCTTAATGCTCCTTCTAAACCCATTTTAAAAGTTGAAGTACTTTTAATTGTCATCCAAAACTTTACCTAAAAGGTTTTAGTATACCTCAAATCCAAGAAATAATCTCCAAAGACCAGTTCAGAGGAAGTTACATTCTTTATGTCCCCTCCTAAACCCATTTTACAAGTTGAAGTAATTATTTTTTTCACCCAAAACTATACTTTACATTTTTTAGGATACCTCAACACCAAGAAATACTTTTCAAAGACCATTTCAGAGTAAGTTAATTTCTTAACTTCCCTCCTAAACCCATTTAACAACTTAAATTACTTATTTTTTTCACTCACAACTATACTTTACAGACTTTGAATACCTAAACACCCAAGACATACTTTTAAAAGACTACATCAGAGCAAGTTCCTTTCTAAATGTCCCTCCTAAAGCCATTTTACAAGTTGAAGTACTAATCTTTTTCCTCAACAACTATACTTTACAGATTTTAGGATATCTCAACACCAATAAATACTTTTCAAAGACCAATTTATAGCAAATTAGTTTCTTAATGTCCCTCCTAAACCCATTTTACAAGTTTCAGTACTTGTCTTTTTCACCCAAAACTATACTTTACAGCTTTTAGAATACCTCAACACCAAGAAACACTTTTCAAAGACCATTTCAGAGCAAGTTACTTTCTTAATGTCCCTCCTAAACCCATTTTACAAGTTGAAGTACTTATATTTTTCACACACAACTATACTTTACAGCTTTGATGATACCTCAATACCAAGAAATACTTTTCAAAGACCATTTCAGAGCAAGTTACTTTCTTAATCTCCATCCAAAACCCATTTTACAACTTGAAGTACTTATCTTTTTCACCCAAAACTATACTTTACAGCTTTTACGATAACTCAACACCAAGAAATACTTTTCAAAGACCATTTCAGAGAAAGTTTCTGTTTTAATGTCCCTCCTAAACCCCTTTTCCAATTTGACGTTCTTATCTTTTTCACACAAAACTATACTTTACAGCTTTTTGGATACCTCAACACCAAGAAGTACTTTTCAAAGACCCTTTCAGAGCAAGTTACTTTCTTAATATCCCTTCTAAACCCATTTTCCAAGTTGAAGTACTTATCTTTTTCATCCAAAACTATACTTTACAGATTTTAGGATATCTCAACACCAAGCAATACTTTTCAAAGACCTTTTCAGTGCAAGTTACTTTCTTAAAGGCCCTACTAAACCCAATTTCCAACTTGAAGTACTTATCTATTTCAAAAAAAAAAATACTTTACAGCTTTTAGGAAACCACAACAACAACAAATACTTTTCAAAGACCATTTAAGAGCAAGTTACTTTATTAATTTCCCTCCTAAACCCATTTTACAAGTTGAAGTACTTATCTATTTCATCCAAATCTACAATATACAGCTTATAGGATACCTAAAAACAAAGGAATAATATTAAAAGACCATTTAAGATAAAGTTAATTTCTTATTGTTCACCCAACACACCCTTTTAAAATTTTAATTAATGAAAATTTTATCACAACAATATGCTTTTAAGATTATAGGATCTCTAACCACCAAGAAATGCTTTTCAAAGACCATTTCAGAGCAAGTTACTTTCTTAATGTCTCTCCTAAACTCATGTTACAACTTGAAGGACTTATCTTTTTCACCCACAATTAAACTTTACAGGTTCTAGGATACCCCAATACCAGGAAATACTTTCCAAAGACCAAATTAGAGCAATTTCTTTTCTTAATGTACCTCCTAAACCCATGTTACATATTGATTTAGTTATCTTTTTCACCAAAAACATAACTTAACAGATTATAGTATACATAAAAACAAAGAAATAATATCCAAATAACATTTAAGAGCAAGTTACTTTCTTAATATCATACCTAAACTCATTTTCCAACTCGAAGTACTTATCTGTTAAACACAAATCTATTCTTTTAAGATATATTTATAAATCTACAAAAATTCATAATTTTAAAATAACTAATCAGATAAAGTTAATGACTTAATGTACCTTCTAAACCCATTTTCCAAGTTAAACTACTTATCTTTTTCATCCAAAACTATAATTTACAGATTTTAGGATTCCTTAATAACAAGAAATAATTTTCAAAATAAATATGATATATAGCTTCTTAAGGACTGTCCCTCATAAACCAATATTAGTACGTGTTGAGCGTAAATATTTCCCAAACCAATATAATAAAATGCCTTTAGGATAATCAAACAACATGAAATACTTTTAAAACTCTTGTTAATAACAAATTACATTCTTAATGCTCCTCTTAAAATAATTTTACAAGTTGATATACATATCTTTTTTCATCAAAAATTTAACTTTATCGATTTTTGCGTACCTCAATAGAAACAATTTCATTTCAAATATAAGTATAGTACACGTTCCGTTTTTATCATCCCTCCTAAGCCAATTTTCCAAGTAGAATTACTCAGACATTAAACCAAAATAAATACTTTAATGAAAACAGGTAAAAACTACACAAAGAACACAATAACTATGACATAAAATGTGAAAGAAACATTCTTATTGTCACTCCCAAATACATTTTACAAGTTGAAGTACTTATCTTATTCACCCACATCTATACTTTACAGCTATTAGGATACCTCACTACCAAGAAATACTTTTCAAAGCCCGCTTCAGAGCAATTGATAATATTAATGTCCCTCCTACGCACAATTTCCAGCTCGATGTACTTATCTTTTTCTCCAACTACTAAAATTAACTAAGAATTGGATACCTCTACAAAAATACCAAATTTCCAGAGTCAATATCATCTCAATATCCTTTAAAATTTTCCCTCCTAAACCCATTTTACAAGTTGAAGTACTTATCTTATTCACCCAAAACTATACTTTACAGCTTTTATGATACCTCAACACCAAGAAATAATTTTCAAAGACCATTTCAGAGCCAGTTACTTTCTTAATGTCCCTCCTAAACCCATTTTACAAGTTGAAGTTCTTATCTTTTTCACCCAAAACTATACTTTAAAGCTTTTAGGATACCTAAACACCAAGAAATACTTTTCAAATAACATTTCAGATCAAGTTACTGTATTATTTTTCCTCCTACACAATATTTACATTTTCTTATCTATTTAACCCAAAACTATTCTTTACATCTTTGATGATACCACAACACCTAGAAATACTTTTCAAAGTCCATTTCAGAGCAATTTACTTTCTTAATGTCTCTCCTAAACCCATCTTACATTTTGATGTACTTATCTTTTCACCATACACTCGAAAGTAATTCTTTGAGGATACCACCCAAACCTGCTAGTCTTTTCATAGTAATTGACATTGAATATTCCCTTCTTATTATCCCTCCTAAGCCCAGTTTCAAACTTCAAGGACTTATTTTTTTCACCAACAACTTAAGTTTAAAGCTTTTAGGATACCTCACCACCAAGAAATACTTTTCTAAGACCGTTTCGGAGCAATTTACTTTCTTAATATCCCCCCTAGACCCAGTTTGCAAGTTGAAGTAATTATCTTTCTCACTCAAAACTATATTTTACAGCTCATAGGATACTTCAACACTAAGAAATACTTTTTAAAAACCATTTCAGAGCAAGTACCTTTCTTACTGTCACTCCTAAACCCATTTTCCAAGTTTAATTAATTATATATTAAAAAATCACATATACTTTAATTAATTTTGGTTAAAACCACACAAACAAATAATTTTAAAATAACATTTCAGAGCAAGTTACTTTCTTAATGTCCCTCCTGCCAATGATACCTCAACACCAAGAAATACTTAGGTTAGGCAAGATTAAATTAGGTTAGATTAGGTTAGGTTATCCTACGTACGCTTCACTGACGTTAGGTTAGGTGAAAGACATGCAAAAATTTAGGTGAATGATTAGGTTAGGATAGACTAGATTAAGTTTGGTTAAGTTAGGTGAGGCTAGGTTAGCCTACGTACGCGCGCGTACGTAGGCTAACCTAGCCTAACATAACTTAACCTAGTCTATCCTAACCTAACCATTCACCTAACTTTTTGCCTGTCTTTCACCTAACATAACCTAAGGGAAGCGTACGTAGGATAACCTAACCTAATCTAACCTAATTTAATCTAGCCTAACCTAAGTATTTCTTGGTATTGAGGTATCCAAAAAGCTGTAAAGGATAGTTGTGGGTGAAAAAGATAAGTACTTCAAGTTGGAAAATGGGTTTAGGAGGGACATTAAGAAAGTAACTTGCTTTGAAATGGTCTTTGAAAAGTATTTCTTGGTGTTTAGGTATCCCCAAAGCTGTAAAGTATAGTTTCGGGTGAAAAAAGATAAGTACTTCAACTTGTAAAATGGGTTTAGGAGGGACATTAAGAAAGTAACTTGCTCTGAAATGGTCTTTGAAAAGTATATCTTGGTGTTGAGGTATCTTTAAAGCTGTAAAGTATAGGTTTGGGTGAAACAGATAAGTACTTCAACTTGTAAAATGGGTTTAGGAGGGACATTAAGAAAGTAACTTGCTCTGAAATGGTCTTTGAAAAGTATTTCATTGTGTTGAGGTATCTTAAAAGCTGTAAAGTATAGTTTTGGGTGAAAAAGATAAGTACTTCAACTTGGAAACTGGGCTTAGGAGGGATATTAAGAAACCAACTTGCTCTGAAATGGTAATTTAAAATTACGTCTTGGTGTTGAGGTATACAAGAGCTGTAAACTATAGATGTTTTTTGAAAATATAACTACGTTAACTGGTAAAATGTATTTTTGAAGGGAAATTAATAACGTAATTTGCTCTAAAATGTCGTATGAAAAATATTTCTGGGTGATGTGGTATCCTAAAAGATGTAAAGTATAGGGTTGGGTGAAAAAGATAAGTACTTCAACTTGTAAAAGGGGTTTAGGAGGGACATTAAGAAAGTATCTTGCTCTGAAATGGACTATGAAAAGAATTTCTTGGTGTTGAGGTATCCTAAAAGCTGTAAAGTATAGTTTTGGGTGAAAAAGATAAGTACTTCAACTTGTAAAATGGGGTTAGGAGGGACATTAAGAAAGTGACTTGCTCTGAAATGGTCTTTGAAAAGTATTTCTTGGTGTTGAGGTATCCTAAAAGCTATAAAGTATAGTTTTGGGTGAAAAGGATAAGTACTTCACCTTGTAAAATGGGTTTAGGAGGGACATTAAGAAAATAACTTGCACTGAAAAGATATAATAAAGCCTTAAAAAAGTATTAAAAAATTGAGAGGGGACTCTTTGGGGGTCCGGGGTCCCTTGGGGGTCGGGTGGTCCTTTGGGGCGCAGGGGGGCCCCTTTGGGGTTGTGATGGGGATCGGAACCCTTTGGGGTTGGGGTAGAGGACCTCACGACACTGTTCAAATGAAACTTGTGTATTATAGCCACAACCCTCAAATTCTCTTCTAAAACCTTTTCTAAAATCATCTTTTAAAATGTCTCTAACTGTTCTCGCCGAAATAATTCCCTAAAATGTCTAAAATGGTTTCGCCCAAATAACCCCTAATCGTAATTTCAGCGTGTTCCTTTTGTTTTTGGCATCCCTGCGCTGTCACATTTCAAATTACTAAGAAACCCTTCCGTGAATCAATAATTCCCCTTAGAAACAACAAATTAATTCCCTTTCTTGACAAATCAATCAATCATGACATCATCTGTCAAACATTAAAAAACTTCGCCCCGGAAACAATTCTACTGGTCGAACTCCAAAGATATTAATAAACTTTGCCCCGGAAACAATTCTCTTGGAAACACGTTAGACTCAATAATCCAGAAAACATCCATCAAAGTGAGAAAAATACTGTTTTTTCATTCTCACTGACAAAAACCATAAAACAGACATAAATTGCTGTTGACATCCATCAAAGTGAGAAAGTTCCTGTTTTTCAAATTCTCACTGACAAAAACCATAAAACAGACATGAATTACTGTTGACATCCGAGAAAAACATAAAATAAATTGACCAACAAACATAACAGTCAAATAAACAACCATAAATGTGAGAAAATTCCTGTTTTTTCAAGTGAGAAAAATCAGTTTTTTCATTCTCAGTGAGAAAACCATAAACCACGTGGTTCGTACGGGACCTCCTGACCCCTTTCTACTCATGCAACCTTGCACAAAAAATGTGAAACTTCAAATTTTCCTACTTAGGGGCTTGAAAACTTGTTTATGGTCTTCTTGGGCATCCTAAATTTGATGGTAAAACTATCATCGAGGATAGAACACCTTTGGGGGTGATTCACCTCTTTTTTGAAATAATACAAATTGATTTGTGCTGATAACTTTTGATATGTACATTTAAACCTACTAAATTTTACATAGTTTAAATAATCATTAATAGGAGATTTTTTTGTAGATGCTGTTATCAAAAACCCTTTGGTTATTATTGGCCCGGATCCCCCTTTACCTATCGTTCGTCTTTACGAACTTTTATGTTGAACTTCTTTATAATACCTATAATGTATTTGTAGAGTTGGACACTCTCTACATGGGTCAATAAACAGAAGTTGACTATAATGTATATTTAAAAGTGGACTTCCTCCTGTAGATTCTGGACCTTGCTCGTAAGCTTCCTTAAGTGCCTAAAAGCTGGCAAATTTTTCCATTAGCTAAATTTTCTTCTTGTTTATGTAAACATCATTGAAATTTTACTTTCGGTGTTTTTTAGCCTAAACTGTGGATGTATTTTATACAAGCTTATTTTGGAAATTGGAAAGGCCAATCTTTTTGTGATGATATTAGACAATACTTGTGTGAGTAATTCACTGGTCAAATGGATTAAATCAATAAAAAAAGCTGGTTGGTATCCTTAATATCAGGGAATCTTTTGAGGAATGTTCAGAGGATATTGTCATTCAGAGGAAAAGAGGAGTTGGCCGATTTTGCTGGTAGACGTCAAGCTGGACAGCACAAAACTTCCATGCGATTTATATCTTACGCTGAGTCCATTAAGTCGTTTTCAACTCCATATTCTTCTTCTGTTTCTGCATAACATCCGCTTATGATTACAGTTGCCCATACCTACGAATAAATAAAAAAAATAAGAAACTTTTTAATCAAAATATAAATCTTTTATCTCATAGTAAAATAGGTCAGTCAATAGAAAGTGTTGATTTAAAAAAGGCTTAGTTTTTTCAACTAAAGTAAAGATCGAAGTTAAAGCATAAAACATGCAAAAATTACCGAAACTAAAGAGTAGGCTGCCCCTCTAAAAGTTAATTTTGGGCATTGTGGTAGATTTGGCGCTTTAATGGAAACCCGAAAAGAACATGCTGGGATTGCTTAATTCTTTTGTCTTTAAAAATAAGGAGAAACGTGATAATCCAGCAGATCAGAATTGTCAAGGCTTTATTCTATGTTCAAAAGGGAAATATTTGAATTGGTTTTTAGAATTTTTATTTTCTTGAACAGAAAATATATGCTAAATTTATTTTAAAAATACAAATGAGGCTATTTTTCCTTGAAAAATTGAATCCTAATGATTTAAATGAAAATGGCAAACAATTTTGATGCTCTTAATTTTTACGAGCAATGATTTTCGCCGCTATATCAGTTACGTAGATTCTTTTTTGCATATCACCTTGTCCTCTTTTTAAAAAAACTGGAACGATAATATACCGCCTCCAGTCAAGTTGTACATATTCCCTCTCCGGGACTTTGCATATCATGTGATGGATCTCCTAGACTTTTGAAGGAGAAGAGCTTTATAGATATAAGGTGGCATTAAATCTTCGCCCGGTGATTTGTTGTTTTTTATGAGTCGTATGATTGCACTTATTCCCTCAATCGTTGGAGCATCCACATTTACTCGTTCATGAGCTCCTGAAGGGCTGCGGTGGTTAGGTGACGGTTGGGAGATAGATGAAGTTGAAGTCCAGAATGATCCAGTTGACAGGCTTACGGACTCAGCAGACTTGAAATGTATTCGCCATCGTTCAATCCTCAACGTCTTAACAATAATCTCGGGACTAATGATACATACTTCCATGGCTTGAATGACAACTAGATATGCCTTCTCTACTTTCAGTAAAGTGTCCAAGCTGTTAAGATTTGCAAGTAAAACCCCCGGAGGTGACAGTTTACTTTTCACTTTGCATAGCATTTGCACATTTTAAGTTCAAACCCCCTCTTTGCTTTAGTCAAGGAAACTATGAAGACAGTCGTAAAGAGAATTATAGTAGAAGTGGGGACTTGTAGGTAATGCCTGTAGTAAAAATATTTTTTCTAGTTTTCAGCACAGTAATTAAAAAAACGCACACAATTGCTTCCAGTGTTTATAATAGCAAAGTTTCTATATATCTCCAATCCCCTCGAACAGGGCTTCTGGGTCTTTCTTAAGTGTATGCACCTTTCTTCTCTTTCTTACCACAACAATCTAGGTTCATTGTCTATGGTAAAAAAAAAGTTTTGAAGTTTCCTTTCATAAAAATATCAATTTATTTAATGTGCTGTTTTCCCTTCTTTTTCAACTTCTCTTTTTACTGATTGTACTTTGCTTATTTTTTTTCTTTCTTTTTTTGTTAATCACTACCGTTATAACCTTGGTGGGCACAATAATTTTAAATAGCTATTTACAAGTCAGAAGATCTCCTATGGGGGAGAGAGAGGATCGAAGGAAGGGTAAAAAACAAAAAATTGCAAGCACTAATGCCAAAAAGCGACTCCTTGGCCTAGTCAGAATTCCATTTCTACGAAAATGTCAGTGTCAAAGGCAATAGATTGCGTAATATGCTACTTTGTGTGCATCCGAGACAAGACTGGAAAAATGCTAGGTAATACTGGATAATGGCTTCGAGGAAATCAAGTGGAGGCAGAGGTAGGGAGGAAGATGCGGAGGGCTCAAAGTAGTGTACACTTGTAACAAATAGTGCCTAACCCTTAGGCATAAAAAGGTAAGTGTTCAAGGAACTGGAAGGCAGTGCATAAGGATTCTGAGACATTTTAGCTTTAATAACAAGCATTGTGTTTCGAGCTCGTTTCTTTATACTATTAAATAAAAAAAATAAGTTTTTTAAACTGAAAGTAAGGAGCGACATTAAAACTTAAAACGAACAGAAATTATTCTGTATATGAAAGGGGCTGTCCCCTCCTCAACGCCTCGCTCTTTACACTAAAATTTTTTATTGTTTTAAAAAATAAAGTTGTGAGACAGAGTCAAACTTTAGCGTAAAGAGCGAGGCGTTGAGGAGGGGACAGCCCCTTTCATATACGGAATAATTTCAATTCGTTTAAAGATTTAATGTTACTCCTTACTTTCAGTTTAAAAAACTTTTTTTTTTAATTTAATATCTGATCGTTTTTTAGTTAATGCAGCTTTCATTTTGGCTTGCCGTCATTGAATAAGTAAACAAAATTTGCATAAAAATTTTCCTTTTCTTTTGCTAAATGGCTAAATGGTCTCTAAATTTGGTTCTGACGTAATTTGCAAACTAACTTACGTAACGAACTTCTATAGTCGTATATTGTTCTTCTGGAAAAAAAATACAAAGTTGCAGATTTTTGCAGATATGAGCTTGAAACCTATTTTATAGGGTTTTCTGATACGCTGAATCTGACAGTGATTTTCATTAAAATTTTTTCACTTTTAGGGGAAGTTTCCCCCCTCTTTAAAAAATCAGGTAAGTTTTCTCAGGCTCGTAGCCTTTGATGAGTAATACTAAACTTATCAAAATTTGTATATTTAGAATCAGCATTATAAGCCCATTCTTTTGATACATTTATTGACATCAAAGTTCCGTTTTTAAAAGTTTTGATTAATATTGAGCCGTATCGCTTGTGTTTTTTTTTATTGTTTTTTTTATTACGTATATGTTATTACGTATATTATGGGGTTCTCCCCTTATTAAATACCACACTCATTACGTTAACAGCTAAAAAATATTTGAATGCATACACCTCTGAATCACAAAGGCCGTTTAATTAGAATAGATAGCTCTTTTGAAAGCACTAAAAAAAACTGTAGCGTAAACAGTAAGGTATTGACTTGGGGGAGAAACTCCTCATATACGTAATAATTTCTGTTCATTTTAAGTTCTAATGTTGCTTCTTACTTTCTGTTGAAAAAACTTGTTTTTTTTTAAATTTAATTTCTGATCGTTTTTTAAATGATGCTTGGGAATCCGGCGCCCCCTTCATAGAAATGTCCCTTACCCCAAAGAAACATCCTCCACGGAAAGATTATCCCGAGTAACCCCCTCCTCAAGCCCCCCTCCCCCCCCCCTCACCAAAAAAAATTCTTCCTGAAAATGTATGTATACTTCCCAATAACCAATACAATATGCAAGCAATGGGCAAAGTTCATAACTTGCACCCCTTCCCCTGGGAACTGTGGGGGATTAAGTCATCGTAAAAGACATATTTATCAGATTTTCGACTATGCTGAACACAATGGCTATCTCAAAATTTTAATTGGGTGACTTTTAGAAAAAAATGAGCGTGGGAAGGGGCCTAGTTGCCCTCCATTTTTTGGTCACTTAAAAAGGGCACTAGAACTTTTAATTTCCGTTCAAATTAGCCCTCTTACGATATTCTAGAACCACTGGGTAAATACGATTACCCATGAAAAAAAAAAAAACAAAAACAAACAAACAAACAAACAAATAAACACGCACCCGTGATCTTTCTTCTGGCAAAAAATGCAAAATTCCACATTTTTGTAGATAGGAGCTTGAAACCTCTACAGTGAGGTTCTCTGATGCACTGAATCTGACGGTGTGATTTTCATTAAGATTCTATTACATTTAGGGGGTCTTTCCCCCTTTGTTCAAAAATCAGGCAAATTTTCTCAGGCGCATAACTTTTGATGGGTAAGATTAAACTTGATGAAACTTATATATTTGAAATCAAAATTAAAATCTGATTCTTTTGATGTATTTATTGATACCAAAATTCCGGTTTTAGAGTTTCGGTTACCATTGAGCCGGGTCGCTCCTTACTTACAGTTCGTTACCACGAACTGTTTGATATGTCTAGTATGGTTACTGTATGATGTTACCACTCCTCACAAGGCTGCTGTTGCTGCAGCAACCATGATAACTTCTCTGAAGACCAAGACTGATTTTTGTTTGTTAGCCTAATAACTAAAATATTGCCAATGCACGATGAAAAGCTTTTACAACAAACCTAAAAACTATTATTTTTTTTCTTTTTAAGCCCTAAGTTTGGTGTAATTTATTTTTCAAACGATTTTGGCAGAAATTTCGGTATTCTAGGAAGAATTACAAAAAACATTAAGTGAAAAGCACAGTTTATATAACTAGCAGGATGATCTTTCCCTATCTCACCCATTATAAAAACCCGGACCGAGGTGCGAGTGCTCCAGAGAAGGTATAAACATAAGCGGCATTAGATCTTTTCACGGGTAGACAAAGAATAATCACCTACGGAACAAGTACTGACAAAACCACTTGGCCGGCTCAACCAATCAGTGGACAATAAGTGCAGAAATAAGTGGGAGGAGCTTTTTGTTCGCACCGAGAATGAAGAGCCAGAAATCATCTGCGGTAAACTTACTGGATAATTATATAAACTGTGGTGAAAAGTGTGAGGATTAGGAAAAAATCGAATTAACTTTTAATTTGACGTTGGATGCATTATTTGTAAATTTATGTTAGCCATTAAATATATTCTTTTAAAGAAATCAAGCATTATATAAATTTAACTTGTGTGTGGTAAAAAATTTGCTTTTGTTTTTGAAACCAAGGTAAAATTTTGACAAAATCACATATTCCCGTTCACGAGCGAAAAATTGTGTTTATCAGTGTATTTTGTTACAAGTACCTTATAAGGAATGTGCTGATACATTCCCTGACCTTCAGTTAAAAATAGGAAGGGGTATGGACCCTAGAACTTAGCTGTTTGTCCATTTTTTTTTCACACATTCCTTTCTCAAGACTTCTTGGCCTCCTTTAAGCCTTTTATTTTATTTGCTTTATCTTTTATGGCAATTGGGTTCAAGTGTGGGCTCAATCAAGACTATGACTTGATGCTGCATAATTGTCGTGACCTTTTCTAATACCCCAGTTATATTTGCTCGTTTATAAAATTGGACTGTACGTGAAAGCTTAGCCTCCAAGCAAGCGAAAGCTTACAGAGGGTTAATTGTTCTGTTGAATTGCTTTTTTTAAGTGTTTTCTTTGTGTATTTTGTTGTTGTTTGTTTTCTTCAATAAACCCCGTTATTAAATTGAAAACTGGGCTTAGCGGGTGCCCTGATATCTTTTGATTCAGTGACCTACTTGGAATCTAAGTGCTTCCCAGTAAATGTGAAATTGCTGTATGTCGGAAATTGTCACAAAATCTTTCATTTTTGATCGGAGTAGGAGTTGATGAGCCCTCCTCCTGTTGCGCAAAGTCTTAGTGTTCAGCAACACATTCCAAAATGATCGGAGTAGGAGTTGATGAGCCCTCCTCCTGTTGCGCAAAGTCTTAGTGTTCAGCAACACATTCCAAAATGATCGGAGTAGGAGTTGATGAGCCCTCCTCCTGTTGCGCAAAGTCTTAGTGTTCAGCAACACATTCCAAAATGATCGGAGTAGGAGTTGATGAGCCATCCTCCTGTTGCGCAAAGTCTTAGTGTTCAGCAACACATTCCAAATACGGTTCATCTTTTACCTAGCTGAACGATCAAATTTGGAATTTGTGCTCGATTAACTGTCTATAATTGTCAGGCTATTGACGGTCAAGTGTATTATGTGTTTTGTTTGCCTTTGGCTTTCATTTTTGCGGCGGAAGGACTGTTCGAATTCAAATTCATTTAATTTTATTGTTCTGTCTCAAAGGCCGTTAAACCAACTTGTAACAAGGAGTTTCACTATCGTTCGGGTCTCGACATGTCATTCTTATAACCCTGCTTACGATCTTCAAATTCCAAAGAGTATTGAAAGAAATATCTTTAAATCAAGAGAATTGAGAGTGGGAGACCGAGGATTTTGAAAAAAAAGAAAGGAAGTTGGATTCAACATCAGAGTTTTTGTTGTGTTCTCTAAAGGGTGCTTTCCCGAAAGCACCACGTGCAGTTACATTTGAAGTTTTCTTTTATATTCCCCCCCCCTTCTCTCGTTACGGCCTTAATTGAAAACTATAATACAGAGCAACCCCCCAAAAAAAACCTGAATAAAAAGTATTCAACAATACAAATGTCAATAATCCTCAGAGTCATGGCTGATTTGTCTCATAAATAGATGGACGCCGACACGCAACCCCATCACTGGTACCTCAAAAGATACTTGAGAACTTACATCAATCCGTACTAATGTTGTAAACTTACTTTTTTTTTTAAAGCCATACAACAAACCTTTTCAACTATTTTGAAGATTTCTTCAAAACTGGAGCTGTTCTCCCCCTATCATCCATATTACATGTTTAGTCCAAATATATTATTCCATATGAAAGGATTATAGAAATTGAATTCATCCAATTCATCAGAAGAACCTCTCACGAGATTTAGCCTTAAAATTCACTATTAAGGGTTGGGGAGCCCCCTCACTCATAATTAAACCCACTCACCTTCCACCCTCCCCCAACAACTGATATACGCATTCTATATCATAGCCCTTGGTGTTGTATGGAGTATGGACTGCGTGGATTTAGGGATGCAGGCAGCACCATATGGCAGTATGGCCATTGAAACCTTGGTTCAGATTTGTTCACTTTGATATGGTCACTCCTTGGAAAAATAACAATAAAAAAAAAAACAATCATCTGCTATCAAATTTCTCGGAGCAATGCCAAATTTTGTGTTCTTACGCATATGCATTTGAGACATCCATAGGCCTACTAGGATTGTTGAACATGCGGAATACGATAATGTGATTTTCATCAAAATCGTACCTCTGTTAGGAAATGTTTCTCCCAGGCTCGTAATTCTTTGGGGTAATATCCTATTTAAAAAATCATATATATTTTAAATCAGCTAAAAGAAATTTTTATATGCATTTATTGACATTGATATTCCGTTTTTAGAGTTTTGAGTGTACATATTCATGTTGTTCTTTACATACAGTTCTTTACCACGAACTGTTTGAAGAGCCTAAGGTTGAATATAGCCGTGAGGAAATTATCATTTCATCAGCCCTCAAAAATGGCATAAATTCTACATTTACATATTGTCTAAAAATATAATAATAGTCCGTATGAGTTATATACAAAATTTTCTGGCTCTTTTGAAAATCCTAAGAATGAAGGATTCACAAATAGTTGCAAGATAACGAAAACACTATGTTCATGGAGTTTCGATCCTTTAAATACATTTTCAAGCACTTTCTTTTTTTCAAATATACTTAATTGTATTGAACTAATTCACTCCTCTTATCGATGGAATCTAATTTAGTTAAGGTTCCGTCGATTACAAAAGTAAATTGAAGGGAAATACAAAGTTTGAATTAGAGAATCCCTAAGCGTGTTTTCGTTTTATAATCACTCATTTATCCTGTTAAAATCAAGCTCTAATTGGTGCTTACCAATAGAAAGATAACAATATATCCGTATATATGAGATAAAGTCATTCCCCAGGAGTTGTTACTGTATTAAAAGCTTGAATTAAACTAAATATATCACAAGATTATTCTATTAAAATGACTAATAAAATTTCAGATAATTTAAGCATAATAATACAGGATAATTATGGGAAGGAAGCTTTCTCAACATTTCACACATCAATGATACACTTTCAGCCTCTTTATCGATCGATCAGAAAATTTGTATGCCTGATTTCAAACGTAGGTAATTAAGTATTTATTAAACTATTTTTAAAATCGAAAGTTTTTCCATTTAATATTGTCTTCTTTGATTAGAATTTGTCGGTGCTGAACAACACATAGCCTATCCAAGTCATATTGTACAAGTTGTGAGATTGAATTATGTAGAAGCTAAGCAGGCTGAAACTAAGATCCGTAACTTTTCATAAAAATGTTTTATTATATTGTTTCACTTACTATACTATAATCAGATGCATCACCAAGGGGGGGGACTCCCCCCTAAAGGTTCATAGAAAGAACTTTTTTTGGACGAAGCCCGGAAAAAGTCACTATATTTTGGTTCGAAGTGAAGCTTCTGGAAGCATTTCGTCAGGCGAAGCCCGACGAAACTTACTACTTCGCGTGCGCCAAGTCGACGGAAACTAATTGGCCCCCTAGAAAACGATTTGTCGAGCGGAGCCTTGCAAAACTTGGTATGTTGTTGGTCCAATGTAATGTCATAAAAGACTTCCGTCGAGCGAAGGATAAAGAATTTTACTGTTTCATCTGCACGAAGAAGTCGACAAAAAGCAATCGGCTCCTAGAAAATGACTCGTCGGGTGGAACCCTACAAAGCTTAATATTTGTCGGTTCAATACTGTGTTATAGAAGACTCCCGTCGGGCAAAAACAATGAAATTGACTGTTTTATCTACGCGAAGTCGACAGAAACCAATTGGCCCCCTAAAACGACTTGTCGGGGGGAGCCTTGCGAAGTTGCAAAACTTGATATTTGGCAACATGCCGGTAAGCTAGGACAATTCCAGTGACTCTACAGAGAAAGAAGTTTTTGGGGAAATTTTTTATCTCTTTCCAAAATATCTCAAGCAGCTAAAATATTTTGTTAAAACATGAGCCAAGGCCGTATCCAGGGGAGGAGGGGCTAGGGGGTTTGAACCCCCCCCCCCGAAATGTTTTCCGAATCGTAAAAATGTAACAAAAATGAATATTACAAATTTCTTTATGCTTTTTTTAAAACTTTTTGTCCCCCCCCCCCCCGAATTTTTTTTTGTAAAACCCCCGAAAAAAAAAATCCTAGATACAGTTCTGACATGAGCCCATGGAATGGCAAGTTTGTATTAAGCTTATTTGGAACTATACCTCTCTCTCTTATTGTCGAAACTCCTATAGCAAATCATATAACCGAGAGTATAAAAAAAGAAAACTGCGAGGGGAAGAAACAATTTTTAATACTAGATTCGAAAACTTCACTGCTTTGCCACATTACAAAATTGATTGAAACACTGAATAATTTGTTATTGATAAACTATGAAATGATGAAAAGATTAGGAATTTTTTTTAAAAATCTATTATTAATTTTTAATTATATATGATAAAAAGACAGGTTATTTTGAAGGGCAGTGAACATGTCCTTTTAATATGTAAACTTTTGTATTTTTTACCCAATTTAATTTTTTTTTTTTTTTTGCAGATTAGAGGACAGTCCCGGTAAGTGGTCTTCCTCGCAATTAAATCATTGGAGTCGCATGAGTCTTAGAGATGTTAGATTATACGTAAACATATATATCGTATAGCAGCATTACTATGCCTTGGATTCCTCTACACGTTTGAGCTTACTCTCTACTCTTGGGGCCCTTACTCTCTTTCTTTCGGGGTACGCTTTAAGATTGAACCGAACTGAACTTAACTAAAGCGTAACAAATTGCCTACAAACAGCAAAGAACAATTTAATTTTTAAATTACATTTCAAGTTTAATAATTTACGGACAGGTTTCTTTATAAAAGTTTTCGCATTTTTCTTAGCTTTTCGATTTTTACAATTGTTTGAAAAAAATAGAGACAAACGACTGTGATATAATCGAAGCAATATTTCAGTCATCTCTTGAGAAAGTTCCTCCTGATCCATCCTTGACAAATATTGGAGAAATATCTTCGCTCTTCTTTCTTTTTTTTATTGAGTGCACCGAGGCAGAAAGAATTGACACTTGAACTTACGTCAGGTTCCATCACTAATGAATTAGACGCTGCAATACAAGCACCAGGTGGGGTGACCAATCAACACAGGATGACCAATCAGCTACTATGGAACTAGGCTTATTAGCCAGTCAGAAAAACTCATTTCCCAGAAAGTGATAGAAACGGAATGAGTAGAATCTGAAGCCGACAGTTTACAGCAAGCTGGAATCGTAAGACTCGAGCACGATCTCGGGCTCAGGAAAGAAAAACTTTCAGACTCCAACTTTCAAAGGCTGAAGCTTATCGAACTAGAGCTATTTCATCCAAAAATAATTTTTCCAATAAACGAGGTAATCCAAACCCCAGTTGGGGTTTGTTAGATACTGGTACGAGTACGCGCACCTAGAGTATAGTGTCGAGAAGGACTTAGCCTACTGCTTTGCCTGTTCATTTCTCCAAACTGGAGCTACCTGCGATTACAGAAACAAATATTTTTCATTTAAAATAGGAATTGGAAACTGGCACAAAATGCGAAGCAAGAGCATCAAGACTTGAATGCTCGTCACTCACTAGTAGAGATGCCTTATTGAGTCCGGAACGAGCACCAAATATGGGCATAGAATACGGAACGAACTCCTTATATGGGCATAGAGTCATTAGGGAGAAAGATTACGTAATGGGGTCAATGACCTCTTTTTTCCAAGGTCGATTTATTTGATGTTTCTGTGTGTAATAACTCCGGGACGAAGGTTGCACATGCGCATTGAATTCAAACGGGAACAGTGTTATTGATCTAGGACTCGAGGGGAAAGTGGATGTCCGAGAACTTGATTGCGTAATCGAAGGGAAAGTGGATGTCCGAGAACTTGATTTACATAATCGTTAAGGGAAATTATTGACTCACAACGGTGGGAATTAAGAAACAGTAAGGCTTCTTTAATCTTAGGTCTGTGGAAGGGTGGACTTAATAAAAAATCTTGTCTTCCAAGTTGTTTTTGTAGCTTATCCTGAGACATAGCACCTGTGAACATGATTTACATAATCGCGAGGGGAAATTATTGATTCACGATGGGGGAATTAGGAAGCATTAAGGCTTCTTTAATCTTAGGTCTGAGGAAGGGGGAATTAAGAAACAAACATTTCTTCATTGTTTTTTGGTTATCTTAAACTGATAAATAGAAACTGTGAACTTGATTTACATAATCGCTAGGGGAAATTATTGATTCACGAAGGGGAGAATTAAGAAACATTAAGGCTTCTTTAATCTTAGGTCTGAGGAAGGGGGAATTAAGAAACAAACATGGCTTCATTGTTGTTTGGTTAGCTTAACCTGAGAAATTGATTTACATAATCGGCGGGTAAATTGTTGATTCAAGATGGGGGAATTCAGAAACAAAAATGCTTATTTAATCTTTAGGCCTGAAGAATTGGTGAATTAAGACAAAAAAAGGGAGTCATTGTTGTTTGGTTAGCTTAACATGAGAAATAGCACTTGTGAACTTGATTTAGATAATCGCTAGGGGACATTATTGATTCACGAAGGGGGGAATTAAGAAACATTAAGGCTTCTTTAATCTTAGGTCTGAGGGATAAACATTCTTTAGGACAGAGAGAAAAATTAATATTCTATTTTTAAATAGGGCTTCATTGATCTTTAGTGTCAGGAATCATAATTGACATCACAGGTTATCTTGGAATTATGCGGGAGTCTAAAGAGATAGAAATTCTATTTTTAAATACGGCTTCACGGAGCTTTAAGTCGGAGAGATAAATTGATATTCTAACGAAACCCTAATAGTTTAGCTAGGAAAATTTATGAGATGAAGAGATTAACGTAGGAATAGGGTTTCCTAGAAATTTGAAATGCGTTAGTGTAGAGATGTCAAACAACAGGAACACGCTGAAATTACGTTTATGGATTATTTGGGCGAAACCGTTTTATCCATTTTATGGGATTATTTTGGCGAAACAGTTTGAGCCATTTGAAAGAAGATTTTAAGAAAGGTTTTAGAAGAGAATTTGAGGGTGAAACTCTGTGGTCGTTATAATACACAAGTTCCATTTGAACAGCGTTGTGAGGTCCTCTACCCCAACCCCAAAGGGTTCCGATCCCCCACCCCAACCCCGAAGGAAGCCCCCGGTACTCAAAGGTCCCCCAAGCTCCCAAAGAGCCCCAGCCCCCCAAACGCCCTCCTCAGACCCTCAAAGGCCCTCCTCTGGTCCTCAAAGGGCCCCCGGACCCCCAAAGGGCCCCCGGACCACAGAGGCCCTCCCCCGGTCCTCAATGGTCCCCCGGGCTCCCAAAGAGCCACCGGCGCCCCCAAAGGCCCACCCAGACCCCCAAAGGCCATCCCCGGGCCCCCCAAAGGCCCATCGAGCTCCCAAACGTCCAACGGGGTCCCAACGGCCCTCCACCGGCCCCCAAGGGCTCCCCCGGTCCCCTAGAGCCCCCGCCCCCCAAACGCCCTCCTCCGACCCTCAAAGGACATCCCCGGCCCCCCCCCAAAGGCCCATCGAGCTCCCAAAGGACCAACGGGTCCCAAAGGCCCTCCACCGGTCCCCAAATGTCTCCCCAGGCACCCAAAGGCCCTCCCTGTGCCACAAAGGCCCCCCAAGCTCCCAAAGGACCACCGGCGCCCCCAAAGGCCCACCCAGACCCCCAAAGGACACCGCCGGGCCCCCCACAGGCCCATCGAGCTCCCAAACGCCCCACCGAGCCCCACCCGGCCGGCCCCCGCCCCCAAATATCCCTCCGGACCCCCAAACGCCCTCCCTGTGCCCCAAAGGCCCACCGGGCCCCAAATGTCCCGCCGGCCCCCCCAAGGCCCGCCCGGGGCCCCCCCCCCGGGCACCCGTCGTTCGGTGATGTGTGTTGTCTGAAACCTATGATTTGGGATGTGTAGTTTGCTACTTCAGGCTTTTCTGAGCTTAGGTTTCCTAGTATTTCCTAGGTGAATGTTGTCTGAAACCAATAGTTTGGGATGTGTAGTTTGCTATTTTTGACTTTTCTGAGCTAGGTTTATTAGTCTTTCGTTGGTGTATGTTGACTGAAACCGATGATTTGGGATATGTAGTGTGCTATTGTTGACTTTTCTGAGCTGGATTTCTGAGTCTTTCAGAGGTGTGTGTTGTCTGAAACCTAGGATTTGGGATGGGTTGATTGGTACTTTTGACTTTTCTGAGCTTGATTTCTTAGCCTTTCATAGGTGTTTGTTGTCTGAAAGATATAGTTTGGGATGACTAGTTTGCTATTTTTGACTTTTCTGAGCTAGGTTTCTTAGCCATTCATAGGTGAGTGTTGTCTGAAACCTAGGATTTGGGATATGTAATTTGCTATTTCCGACTTTTCATAACCGGATTTCTTAGTCTTTCGTCGGTGTGTGGTGTCTGAAACCTATGATTTAGGATGTGTGGGGTGCTTTTGTCTGAAATTTCTGAACTGGATTTCTGAACCATTCGTTGGTGAGTGTGGCCTGAAACCTGTTATTTGGGAGTGTTATATGGCTCATTTTGTATTTTATGAGAAGGAGTTCTTAGCACTTCTAAGGTGTGTGCTGACTGTATACTCTGAGTCTGGGAATGTAGTTTGATGTTATGGCTTTTCAGATATAGGATTAGTAGTCACTGATATGTGTGTGTTGTCTGAAACTTCAACTTTGGGATGACTAGTTGGCTATTTAAGACTTTTCTGAGCTAAGCTTTCTTAGTATTTCGTAGGTGAATGCTGTCTGAAACCTATAGTTTGGGGTATGTAAATTACTATTTCGGGCTTTTCTGAGTTGGATTTCTTAGTCTTTCATAGGCGTGTGGTGTCTGAAACCTATGATTTGGGAATGTGTAATTTGCTATTTTCGACTTTTCTGAGCTAGGTTTCTTAGCCTTTCATAGGTATGTGTTGTCAGAACATTATGATTTGGGATGTGTAGTTTGCTATTTCAGGCTTTTCTGAGCTAAGGTTTTCTAGTATTTAGTAGGTGACTGTTGCCTGAAACCAATAGTTTGGGATGAGTTGTTTGCTATTTTGACTTTTCCGAGCTATGTTTCTTAGTCTTTAGTTGGTGTGTGTTGAGTGAAACCTATGATTTGGGATATGTAGTTTTATACTTTTTAATGTTCTGAGCTGGATTTCTTAGTCTTTATTAGGTGTTTCTTGTCTGAAACATATGATTTTTGATGTGTGGATTGCTAATTTTGACTTTTCTGAGATGGATTTCTTAGCAATTCAGAGGTGTGTGCTGTCTGAAACCTAGATTTTGGGACCACTAGTGTGATATTTTTGAATTTTATGAGCTATGTTTCGTAGACGTTCTCAGGTGAGTAGTGACTGAAAACTATGACTTGGGAAATGTACTTTGTTATTTTTGACCTTTCATAAAAGGATTTCTTAGAATTTCATTGGTGTGTGGTGTCTGAAACATAGGATTTTGGATGAGTGGGTTGCTATTTTTTTAATTTTCTGAGCAGGATTTCTTAGCCATTCTTAGGTGTGTGTTGACTGAAACCTATGATTTGGGATGGTTAATTTGTTATTTTTGACTTTTCTGAGCTAGATTTCTTAGCCTTTCATAGGTGTGTCCTTTCAGAAAATTATGATTTGGGGGGTATAGTTTGCTTTTTGGACTTTTCAGAGCTAGGATTCTTGGTCACTCATAGGTGTTTGTTGTCTGAAACTTTGATTTTGGGATGAGTACTTGGCTATTTCAGACTTTTCTAACCTAAGGTTTCTTAGTATTTCGTAGGTGAATACTGTCTGAAACTTATGATTTGGGATATATAAATTACTATTTCGGGCTTTTCTGAGTCGGATTTCTTAGTCTTTCATAGGTGTGTGTTGTCTGAAACCTAAGATTTGTGTTTGTTTTTGTTCTAATTTTTACTTTTATGAGCTTAATTTATTAGACATTAAAAGGTGTTTGTATTCTGAAACCTATAGTTTGTGATGTCTTGTGTGCTATTTTTGACTGTTCAGAGCTAGTTTTCTTATCAGTTCATAGGTGAATGTTGTCTGAAACCTCTGATTTGGGATATGTAAATTACTATTTCTGGCTTTTCTAAGCTAGATTTCTTAGTCTTTCGTTGGTGTGTGTTGTCTGAAACCTATGATTTGGGATGGGTGGATTACTACTTTTGACTTGTCTGAACTGGATTTCTTAGCCTTTCAGAGGTGTTTGTTGTCAGAAACCTAGATTTTGTGATGAATAGTTTTCTTTTTTTGACTTTTTTGAGCTAGATTTCTCAGCCTTTCATAGGTGTGGCCTTTCAGAAACCTATGATTTGGGATATAAAGATTTATATTTTTGACTTTTCTGGGCTGGATTTATTAGCCTTTCTTAGGTGTGTGTTGACTGAAACCTATGATTGAGATGAGTGGTTTGCTATTTTTGTCTTTTCTGAGCTAGTTTTCTTCACACAAAAACTTACACACACACACACACACACACACACGAACACTTACACACACACACACGTCAAAACTTACACACACAAAATCTTAGACACACAAAAACTTACACACACACACACACAAAAACTAACACACACACGCAAAAACTTACACCCACACGCAAAAACTTACATTCACACAAAAACTTATATTTGCACAAAAACTTACACACACACTAACACTCACACACACACACACAAACATACACATACACACAAAAACATAAACACACACACTAAAAAAAATGCACACACACACACACACACACACACACACACACACACACACACACACATAAACCAACAAAAATAACACATGCACTAGAATACTAAAAATCACAAAAAATATAACAATCACACAAAAAATAACACACACACAAAATCTTACACGCACACACAAAAACTTACACACACACACTAAAACTAACACACACACACAAAAACTTACACACACATACACATAAAAACTTACACACACACACATGAAAAATTACATACACACACACACTAAAACTTACACACACACATTCCAAAACTGACACGCACACAAAAACTTACACACACACACACACACAAAAACTTACACATGAACACAAAAACTTACATGCACACAAAAACTTACATGCACACAAAAACTTACACACACACACACACACACACACACACACACACACACACACACACACACACACACACACACACACACACAAACACACACACACACACACAAACACACACACACACACACACACACACACACACACACACACACACACACACACACACACACACACACACACACTCACACACACACACACACGAAACACACACACACACACACACCAAAACTCACACACACACAAAAACTTACACACACACACACACACACAAAAACTTACACATGCACACGAAAACTTACAGTCACAAAAAAACTTTCATTCACACAAAAACTTACACACACACACACACACACACACACAAAACTCACACACACACACACACACGAAAACTAACAAACACACGCCAAAACTTGCACACACACACAAACTAACACACACACACACACACAAAAACTTACACATGAACACAAAAAAAAAACAAACACAAACTCACAAAAACTAACACACACACACACACACACACACACACACAAAACTTACACACACACACACGAATAAACACACACAAACGCCAAAACTTACACACACACAAAATAACAAACACACACAAACAAACACACACACACAGCAAAACGAACCCCAAATACACACACACACAAACACACACACAAACTTACCCCCACAAAAAAACACCAATCAAAAACATCAATCCAGAATACACAAAAACCAACATAAAAACAAAAAAAAAAACTTAAAAAAAAAACAACAAACTATAAAGAATAACCGAAATAAAATGCACGCACAAAAAATTAAACGCACACAAAAACTTACATACACACACAAAACTTACACACACACAAAAAAACTTACACACACACAAAAACTTACACACACACACACACACACACACACACACACACACACACACACACACACACACACACACACACAAACACAATCACACTAAAACAAACAATCACACAAAAACACACACACACACACACACTACAAAACTTACACACACAAAATCTTAGACACACAAAAACTAACACACACACACACACAAAAACTAAGACCCACACACAAAAACTAAAATGCACACAAAAACTTACAATCACACAAAATCTTACATGCACACACAAACTAACAAAAACGCACAAAAACTTACACACACACACAAACACAAACACACACACACACGAACACAAACGCACACACACAAAAACATACACACACACACGCCAAAACTTACATACACACAAAAACTTACACACTTACCATATCATAGTTACAGTGTCTTAATTTTTCAAATTTCATTTTGAATTTCTATCGTGAAATGCAAGAGTTGGAATATTTCAGTAGTGACTTGTTGTGCTCTACCTTCTCACAGTTACATTCTCTTGATTTTTCGAAGTTCATTTTGAATTTCTGTCATGAAATGCAAGAGTTGAAAAATTGGGGTCTTAGTCTAACAGGCCGAAAGGTGGAAATCCACTAGCTCAGTATTGGGGTCCCAGTCCACCAGCCTGAACGGTGGAAATTCACTAGCTCAGAATTGGGGTCTTAGTCCACCAGCCTGAATGGTGGAAATCCACTAGCTCAATATTGGGGTCTCAGCCCACCAGTCTGAATGATGGACATTCACTGTTTAAGTTAGGTTAGGTTATCTTATCATGAGCGCTCATGATAAGTTAACCTAACCTTTTCCGGCGAGTATGGTTAGGTTAGACTAGATTAAGTTAGGTTAGGTTAAGTTAGGTTAGGTTAGCCCATGTACGCTTCACTTAGGTTAGCTTAGGTTTGGTGAGAGACAGGCAAAAAGTTAGGTGTATGATTAGTTTAGGTGAGGTTGGATTAAATTATGTTAGGTTTTTCCGGCGAGTATGGTTAGGTTAGACTAGATTAAGTTAGGTTAGGTTAAGTTAGGTTAGGTTAGCCCATGTACGCTTCACTTAGGTTAGCTGAGGTTTGGTGAGAGACAGGCAAAAAATTAGGTGTATGATTAGGTTCGGTTAGGTTAGATTAAATTCGGTGCGGTTAAGTTAGGTTAGGCTAGGTTAGCCTACGTCCGCCCCCGAACGTAGGCTAACCTTGCCTAACATAACTTAACCTAACCTAATTTAATCTAACCTAACCTAATCATACACCTAATGTTTGGCTGTCTCTCACCTAACCTAAGCTAACCTAAGTGAAGCGTACATGGGCTAACCTAACCTAACTTAACCTAACCTAACTTAAACTGGTCTAACCTAAAAATACTCGCCGGACAAACCTAACATAAATTAAACCAACCTAACCTCAACTAATTATACACCTAACTTTTTGCCTGTCTCTCACCAAACCTAAGCTAACCTAAGTGAAGCGTACATGGGCTAACCTAACCTAACTTAACCTAACCTAACTTAATCTAGTCTAACCTAACCATACTCGCCGGAAAAGGTTAGGTTAACTTATCATGAGCGCTCATGATAAGTTAACCTAACCTAACTTAAACAGTGAATTTCCATCATTCAGACTGGTGGGCTGAGATCCCCAATATTGAGCTAGTGGATTTCCACTATTCAGGCTGGTGGACTATGACCCCAATTCTGAGCTAGTGCATTTCCACCGTTCAGGCTGGTGGACTGGGACCCCACTACTGAGCTAGTGGATTTCCACCATTCAGGCTGGTGGACTAAGACCCCAATTTTTCAACTCTTGCATTTCATGACAGAAAATCAAAATGAACTTCGAAAAATCAAGAGAATGTAACTGTGAGAAGGTAAAGCATAACAAGTCACTAGTGAATTATTCCAACTCTTGCATCTCACGACAGAAATTCCAAATGAAATTTGAAAAATTAAGAGAATGTAACTGTGATATGGTAAGTGTGTAAGTTTTTGTGCGTGTGTAAGTTTTGGCGTGTGTGTGTGTAAGTTTTGGTGTGTGTGAGTTAGTGTTCGTGTGTGTGTGTGTTAGTTTTTGTGTGTGTGTGTGTGTGTTTGTGCGTGTGTGTAAGTTTTTGTGTGTAAGTTTTTGTGTGCATGTAAGTTTTTGTGTGCATGTAAGTTTTTGTGTGTGGGTGTATGTTTGTGTGTGTGTGTGTGTGTAAGTTTTTGTGTGTCTAAGCTTTTGTGTGTGTGTGTGTAAGTTTTTACGTGTGTGTGTGTGTGTGTGTAAGTTTTTGTGTGCATGTAAGTTTTCTTGTGAATGTGTAAGTGTTTGTGAGTGTGTTTGTGTGTGTGTGTGTGTGTGTGTTTGTGTTTGTGTGTGTTTGTGTTTGTTTGTGTATTTTTTTTTGTGTGTGTTTTAGTTTGTGTGTGTGTTTGTTAGTTTTTGTGCGTGTGTGTAATTTTTTGTGTGTGTGTAAGTTTTTTTGTGTATGTAATTTTTTGTGTTCATGTAAGTTTTTGAATGTGGGTGTTCGTTTTTGTGTGTATGTGTAAGTTTTTGTGTGTGTTAGCTTTTTTGTGTGTGTTTGTTATTTTTTTTGTGTTTGTTTTTTAGTTTGTGTGTGTGTTTGTGTGTGTGTGTAATTTTTTTGTGTGTGTGTTTTTTTTTCGGTTTGTGTGTGTGTGTGTGTGTGTGTATGTTTTTGTGTGTGTATTTGTTTTCGTCTGTTTATGTTTTTTCGTTTGTGTTTGTTTAATTTGTGTGTGTGTGTGTGTGTGTTTGTTTTTGTTTGTTGGTTTGCGTGTGGTTGTGTTTTTTTTGTTTTGTGTTTTTTTATTTTTTTTTGTGTGTGTGTGTGTGTGTATGATTGGTTTGATGTGATTTTTTTTGGTTGTGTATTTATTTTCTCGTGTGTGTGTGTGTGTGTGTGAGTTTTGTGTGTGTGTGTGTGTGTGTGTGTGTAATTTTTTTTGTGCTTGTTATTGTTTGTTTGAATTTAAGTTTTAATATGAATGTGTAAGTTTTTTTTTGTGTGTGTGTGTGTGTATGTTTTTGTGTGTGTGTAAGTTTTGGCGTGTGTTTTTTAGTTTTTTTGTGTTTGTGTTTTTGTTTTTTTTTTTGTTTTTTTTTTTTTGTTGTATTGTTTTTGTTTGTTTGTTTGTGTTTTGGGGTTTTTGTGTATGTGTGTGTGATTATGTGTGTGTGTAAGTTTTTTTGTGCATTTTTGTTTTCGTGTGCATGTTAGTTTTCGTGTGCATGTTTAAGTTTTTGTGTGTGTGTGTGTGTATAAGTTTTTGTGTGTATGTAAGTGTTGGCATGTGTGTGTGTATGTTTTCGTGTTTGTGTGTTTGTATGTGGTCTTGTGTGTTTGGTTTTGTGTTTGTGTGTGTGTGTGTGTGTAATTTTTCGTGTGTGAGTGTAATCTTTCTTTTGAGTGTTTTATTGTTAGTGACTGCGTTAATTTGATTGTGTGTGTGTATTAGAGATTGTTAATGAAATTTTTTTATAGCATTTAATTTTTCTTGTGCATGTGTAATTTGTTTGTGTGTTTGTGTGTGTGTGTGTGTGTGTGTGTGTGTGAATAAGTGTTCGTGTGTGTGTGTAAGTTTTTGTGTGTGTGTGTGAGTTTTTTTGTGTGTGTGTAAGTTTTAGTGTGTGTGTAAGTTTTTGTGTACATGTAAGTTTTTGTGTGCATGTAAGTTTTTGCGTCTGGGTGTAAGTTTTTGAGTGTGGGTGTTAGTTTTTGTGTGTGTGTGTGTGTGTAAGTTTGTTTGTGTCTAATCTTTTTTTTGTTTTAGTGTTTACGTGTGTGTGTGTGTGTGTAATTGGGCGTGTGTGTGTGTGTGTGTGTGTGTAAGTTTTCGTGTGTAGAAAACTATGTCAGAAAAGACAAAAATATAACAAAACACATCTCTATAATAGGTTTCAGTCAACACACACCTATGACAGGCTAATAAATTCAGCCCAGAAAAGTCAAAAATAGCAAACTACATAACCCAAATCATATGTTTCAGACAGGAAACACCAACGAAAGACTAAGAAATCCAGCTCAGAAAAGTCAAAAGTAGCAATCCATCCATCCCAAATCATAGGTTTCAGACAACACACACCAACGAAAGACTAAGAAATCTAGCTTAGAAAAGCCCGAAATAGTAATTTACATATCCCAAATCATAGGTTTCAGACAACATTCACCTATGAACGGCTAAGAAACCTAGCTCAGAAAAGTCAAAAATAGAAAACTAGTCATCCCAAACTATAGGTTTCAGACAACAAACACCTATGAAAGTCTAAGAAATTCAGCTCAGAAAAGTCAAAATTAGCAATCCACCCATCCCAAATCATAGGTTTCAGACAACACACACCTATGAAAGACTAAGAAATCCAACTCAGAAAAGCCCGGAATAGTAATTTATATATCCCAAATCATAAGTTTCAGACATCATTCACCTACGAAATACTAAGAAACCTTATCTCAGAAAAGTCTGAAATAGCCAAGTACTCATTCCAAACTCGAAGTTTCAGACAACAAACACCTATGAGTGACTAAGAATCCTAGCTCTGAAAAGTCCAAAAAGCAAACTAGATCTCTAAAATCATAATTTTCTGAAAGAACACACCTATGAAAGGCTAAGAAATCTAGCTCAGACAAGTCAAAAATAGCAAATTAACCACCCCAAATCATAGGTTTCAGTCAACACACACCTACGAATGGCTAAGAAATCCTGCTCAGTAAAGAAAAAAAAAAGCAAACTACTCACCCCAAATCATAGATTTCAGAAATCACACACCTACGAAAGACTAAGAAATTCAGCTATGAATAGTCAAAAATAGAAAATTACATATTCCAAATCATAGGTTTCAGACAACACTCACCTATGAACGGCTAAGAAACCTAGCTCAGAAAAGTCAAAAATAGCAAACTAGTCATCCCAAACTATAGGTTTCAGACAACAAACACCTATGAAAGGCTAAGAAATCCAGCTCAGAAAAATCAAAAGTAGCAATCAACCCATCCCAAATCATAGGTTTCAGACAACACACACCTATGAAAGACTAAGAAATCCAGCTCATAAAAGTCAAAAATATCAAACTACATATCCCAAATCATAGGTTTCAGTCAACACACACCAACGAAAGACTAAGAAACCTAGCTCAGAAAAGTCAAAATAGCAAACTAATCATCCCAAACTATTGGTTTCAGACAACATTCACCTACGAAATACTAGAAAACCTTAGCTCAGAAAAGCCTGAAATAGCAAACTACACATCCCAAATCAGAATGTTCTGACAACACATACCTATGTAAGGCTAAGAAAACTAGCTCAGAAAAGTCGAAAATAGCAAATTAAACATTCCCAAATCATAGGTTTCAGACACCACACGCCTATGAAAGACTAAGAAATCCAACTCCGAAAAGCCCGAAATAGTAATTTACATATCCCAAACTATAGGTTTCAGACAGCATTCACCTACAAAATACTAAGAAATCTTAGCTCAGAAAAGTCTTAAATAGCCAACTACTCATCCCAAACTCGATGTTTCAGACAACAAACACATATGAGTGACTAATAATCCTAGCTCTTAAATTCCATAATAGCAAATGACTTTCCACGACTCGGCTTATTCATTCAACACACACCTACTGAGTGCTAAGAAATCCATCAAAGTTATGTAACAAATAGCAATTGACCAATAACAAAAAATAGGTTTCAGTCCACACACAGCTATTAAACGCTCAGAAATCCAGCTCAGAAAATTCAGAACATAGCAACCCCCACATCCTAAATCATAGGTTTCAGACACCACACATCTACGAGAGACTAAGAAATCCGGTTATGAAAAGTCGGAAATAGCAAATTACATATCCCAAATCCTAGGTTTCAGACAACACTCACCTATGAACGGCTAAGAAACCTAGCTCAGAAAAGTCGAAAATAGCAAACTAGACATCCCAAACTATAGCTTTCAGACAACAAACACCTATGAAAGGCTAAGAAATCTATCTCAGAAAAGTCAGAAGTACCAATCAACCTATCCCAAATCCTAGGTTTCAGACAACACACATCTATGAAAGACTAAGAAATCCAGCCCAGAAAAGTCAAAAATAGCAAACTACATATCCCAAATCATCGGTTTCAGTTAACATACACCAACGAAAGACTAAGAAACCTAGCTCAGAAAAGTCAAAAATAGCAAACTACACATCCCAAACTATTGGTTTCAGACAACATTCACCTAGGAAATACTAGGAAACCTTAGCTCAGAAAAGCCTGAAGTAGCAAACTAAACATCCCAAATCCTAGGTTTCAGACAACACACATCAACGAAAGACGGGTGCACGGGGGGGGGCCACAGGGAGGGCCTTTGGGGGTCCGGAGGGACATTTGGGGACCGGTGGGCCTGTGGGGCACACGGAGGGACGTTGGGGGTCCGGCGGGACATTTGGGGGCGGGGGGCGGGCCTTTGGGGGTCCTTTGGTCCTTTGGGCGCTCGTTGGGCCTTGGGGGGGCACGGGGGTGTCCTTTGGGGGTCTGGGTGGGCCTTTGGGGGCGCCGGTGGCCCTTTGGGAGCTGGGGGGGCCGTTGTGGCACAGGGAGGGCCTTTGGGTGCCTGGGGAGACATTTGGGGACCGGTGGAGGGCCTTTGGGACCCGTTGGTCCTTTGGGAGCTCGATGGGCCTTTGGGGGGGGGGGGGCCGGGGATGTCCTTTGAGGGTCTGAGGAGGGCGTTTGGGGGGCTGGGGCTCTATGGGACCTTGGGAGACCTTTGGGGCCCGTGTCGGGCCTTTGGGACCCCGTTGGTCCTTAGGGAGCTCGATGGTCCTTTGGGGGGCCCGGGGATGGCCTTGGGGGGTCTGGGTGGGCTTTTGGGGGCGCCGGTGGCTCTTTGGGAGCCCGGGGGACCATTGAGGACCGGGGGAGGGCCTCTGTGGTCCGGGGGCCCTTTGGGGGTCCGGGGGCCCTTTGAGGACCAGAGGAGGGCCTTTGAGGGTCTGAGGAGGGCGTTTGGGGGGCTGGGGCTCTTTGGGAGCTTGGGGGACCTTTGAGTACCGGGGGCTTCCTTCGGGGTTGGGGTGGGGGATCGGAACCCTTTGGGGTTGGGGTAGAGGACCTCACAACACTGTTCAAATGGAACTTGTGTATTATAACGACCACAGAGTTTCACCCTCAAATTCTCTTCTAAAACCTTTCTTAAAATCTTCTTTCAAATGGCTCAAACTGTTTCGCCAAAATAATCCCATAAAATGGATAAAACGGTTTCGCCCAAATAATCCCTAAACGTACTTTCAGCGTGTTCCCTGTGTTTGACATCTCTACGCTAACGCATTTCAAATTTCTAGGAAACCCTTTCCTACGTTAATCTCTTCATCTCATAAATTTTCCTAGCTAAACTATTAGGGTTTCGTTAGAATATCAATTTATCTCTCCGACTTAAAGCTCCGTGAAGCAGTATTTAAAAATATAATTTCTATCTCTTTAGACTCCCGCATAATTCCAAGATAACATGTGATGTCAATTATAATTCCTGACACTAAAGATCAATGAAGCCCTATTTAAAAATAGAATATTAATTTTTCTCTCTGTCCTAAAGAAGGTTTATCCCTCAGACCTAAGATTAAAGAAGCCTTAATGTTTCTTAATTCTCCCCTTCGTGAATCAATAATTTCCCCTAGCGATTATGTAAATCAAGTTCACTGATGCTATTTCTCAGGTTAAGCTAACCAAACAACAATGAAGCCATGTTTGTTTCTTAATTCCCCCCTTCCTCAGACCTAAGATTAAATAAGCATTAATGTTTCTTAATTACCTCTTCGTGAATCAATAATTTCCCCTAGCGATTATGTAAATCAAGTTCACAGGTGCTATATCTCAGGTTAAGCTAACCAAAAAACAATGAATCCATGTTTGTTTCTTAATTCCCCCCTTCCTCAGACCTAAGATTAAAGAAGCCTTAATGTTTCTTAATTCTCCCCTTCGTGAATCAATAATTTCCCCTAGCGATTACGTAAATCAAGTTCTCGGAAATCCACTTTCCCTTCGATTACGCAATCAAGTTCTCGGAAATTCACTTCCCCCTCGAGTTCTAGATCAATAACATTGTTCCCGTTTGAATTCAATGCGCATGTGCAACCTTCGTCCCGGAGCTATTACACACAGAAACATCAAATAAATCGACCTTGGAAAAAAGAGGTCATTGACCCCATTACGTAATAATTCTCCCTAATGACTCTATGCCCATATAAGGAGTTCGTTCCGTATTCTATGCCCATATTTGGTGTTCGTTCCGGACTCAATAAGGCATCTCTACTCTCACTTTCATTCAAATGGTCACAGAGCTACTGTAGGCTACCTTATTTGTTTTATAGAGAGAGATAAATCATTGACAAGCTTAGTTAACAAGGAGCAACTAATAAAAGATATAGGGTCAGAAAAAGAACGAGAAAGAGGGCGTCGCGTTATATACATGTTACTAAATGTTAACACCACTCTAGGTAAACAAGAGCGGACATTTTGTGGGAAGAATCATGACGGAGGAAACTACATTGAGCTAACCAATCTTTTCCGAAGCCCAGCATCGAAATGGGCCATTGAAGAAAAACCAGAACAATCTGAATGCTACCAACCATTTAATGAGTAGCAGTAAAAATAAACTAATTGAGATTGTTGGAATCGAGCTGGTTTAAAAAATTATAGCAGAAGTTCATGAAGCTAACTTCTTTGGCATCTTTGCAGACGAAAACATCCTTTGTCAGACATGAAGAGCGTTTAGCTGTAGGTGTATAGAGAGAGAGGGATAGAGAGGGTTTTATATAAATGGACCTGCTAAAGAGAATTTACGCGTGGTCGTTAATTCTGAGTCGAAGAAAGGAGTTGATCTTGAAGAAGCAATTCTACGAGTATTACGGAAGGCTCGTATCAATGAAGACAAACTGGCATTCCATTACTATGATTTTGCAAATAACATGAGTGGGTACTTCGAGGAACAAATACCCAAATTTCCAAGATGTTAGGAAGAAATATTCGATACCTCAGATGCCTAGCCCATAGAGATAACATTATCGTTGAGCACTGCCGTAAATCAAGCTCTATGACGCGCAATTTGCTTGGTGTCTTACAAAATTATAACTTATTCACCGGGGGATCCAAGTACTTCGATTTGTTTTGCAAGACTGTAGAAGATGTTGATGGTAAGCTCTTATCATCAGAAACAAAGGGACTTTCAGAAACCAAGTGATCTTTCAGATCGGAGTCACTGAAAGCGCTATTGAGCGTTCTTCTGACAGTTGTAGCATTGCTGAAGAAAATGGCAAATAACGATACAATTGATGCTGACAACAACTCAAAGTCCGACGGGCTTCTCAGTGCCCTTACTCGTTTTCAGTCTATTGCACAAATCATGTTCATGACGGCATTACTTTCACGAAGTACCAATACTTAGGACAGTGCCAAGTATTGTCAATGAAATAACTCAATTTCAATCAAAAATGGTAAAAACAAACTCTTCAGACACACCAATTCTATTTCACAAGGAACTAATGAATAAGAAAGTGAAAGTAGATGGTCACTTCAAACCCTATATCTCCCTAAGCAGTTCTCAGAACTTCACAAAATATTTTTGAGAATATACCTGAAATTTAGGACCCATTCAATTTCAGACAAAATAGTGACTTTTTTATTTGAAACTTCTGCTGATGTCACCTATTGCAAGGATGTTCCTGTGCAATATTGGGGGATTCGTGAACTAAAAGCTATGGAGCTGGATATCACTGGTGAAATTCTGTCAAAATTAGCATTGGTATTTGTAAAAAGCGCTAGTATAATAGGATTGTGGACTAGCTGCCCACATAAATTTGAGATATTTGGGCTTTCCTCTCTTGTATGCAAAGTAAATGGAATCCAACTCTACAAACCGTCTTTTGATAAATCCTATAGGAAACTGTGTGAGTTGACCATGCAAACCCTAGATTATGATTCACAACTATATGAAATGATATAACCGAAGAAATGTTCACTAAAACACATGGTATCATTGTACTAGACTTGTCTGGCACTCAAGATATGAGTAAAGTACGAACGGGGAGTGTGCCTTTAGAGTGTACATTTGCCAATCCATTAGCTGAGAGTATAGCACTAATCTCATTAAATCAATTTGAAACCTTTTGGGGAATTACCCCTGAAGGCAGTGTACCACTTGACCGTGCACCATGAACACCAGTCAAATAATTAGTCTATTTAATATGAACCCCTACACGTCCGAATACAGATTCTATTGCATACCCTCGGACTTCCATTGAAAAATTCAAGCCTTAAACTATACCCTAATCTATGTTAATAGCAGTCTCTTGACTGTGAATAGCGACCATTGACTGCGTATCTTTTAAACAAAAGAGAAGATTACGTTTATTTATCCTCTTGGCCCACCCGATGCATTCTACACTCCACACATCAGCAACTATATTGATAGCAGTGGGAAAACTATTATTCAAAATCAGAAGAGAGTACAGGATCTGACGACTAAAAGCTGTGGTTTCCATGCGTTACTTTATTTCGTGTCCAGATGTCGCAGCTCTACTTACAAGCAGTTTCTCAACATTTACGTAGACAATCCACGTCTGAACGACTTTATGGTGGAAAATATCCTCTCAGACTAGAGTAATATTGATTTTAGTGCCCTACAAGTAAAGTGCTTAAAAAATGTATGTGAATTTGTTTATTAACAAAGAAAAAATGTATATATACAACAAAGTCTTTATTCTACACTTTAGATTTTTTCTTCGGTGTATAGGCAACTGTCGAGAACCACTAATGCTGGTAGATCATTTGAATTCACTGTATATTGATCTTGATTGGCTGCAAAGTCGGGGTAAAATTTTCTACAGTACAATTTAACTTCACTCTTGTCGTATCTCTTTGTATAGTCAATGATACTATTTGCATTCATACTGTGAATTTCGCGTTTTTCAATTTGTCTATTTGAAGCAATATCACATACAGTGTTTTCAAAAGGTGAATCACATTCGGTAGCTGCCAAATAAAAATCACCAGGTTTATTGTCATAATAGGCAGTGTTGTCACAACGATGACGTAGAAACCAAATTGTCTTTTTACCCCAACAGTTGAAACGTAGACCAGATTCTTCCTCCCAAAATAATTTAAAACCACGACGATACTAATCTTGTCGAAATAAACTAAAATCACGCTTGGGGTTCTTTCCCATCATACCGGGATATGTATTCTCCCACTGATCACATTTGTCATAGTGGCAATTGGAGCATAGTTGCCCTCTAGGGTGAGAGTCACAAATCTCTTCAAGACATGAATTACAGCCTTTAATTTGTACTGCATAGCCTCTATGCAATTTACAGGGATTGCATAATTTGCACTTTTCATTATATTCATCAATAATTGTACAATTCTCACATGATGACCAACTGCCAAGAGTGTACATACATAGTGGACATGTATAGAACATTTTTTTTTTGGTTTCCGATGTCAACTCACTCACAGCTAGAAAGAAACTGATCCAAGTTCGATAAATTCAGAGGGAGGTGGGAGAGGAGTAATTCTGCGACGTTACATAACCTCTTTCGAAGGGGGAGCCATCTACATAGAATCTATGGCAATATTTTCAAAATTATATCCACGATATTATTCTGCTTTGTTTCAATTAATATATCAATAAATTGAGTAAAAGCATTTGATTCACGTCGTAAAAGCTTCATACAATAGTCCAATGGGGGAGAATCATTTTTCATAATATTGTCAAGTATTCCCTGTAAGAATATCTTCCATTGAATGGATAACTTGGGAAAATCATCATCCAGAATTAAATATTTTTCCATAATCACAAGACTTGATCTAATTCTCTATTTCCCAAATTTATTAGTTTATTTATCCTTGCACTTTCACTGCTGACTCTAGACTAACCACGATTCGTTCTACTTCAAGAATATTGGATAACCTATGAAAATCTAGCAAAAAGAAAGGGAACATTTTAGATTTCAAAACAATTTTATTGAGCGTGGTCGTACAACAATAATATATACTGTACATATACAATTATCGATACAACTTATTCTCCTCTATATACTTCACTATTGCATTTAAAGCACTTTGAAGTCTATTCATCTGTGCTATATCAACTTTTGCAATGAAGCATATTTGGTCTTCAGATTTAAATTTACTCAATGATAACACATGTCTTGCATATACTTCATCGCATTCAAGACAAAGCCGTAAACCCCGTGGGATTTCTACCGCTATGTTTGCTGCTCGGTTATCGTTGCTGCTGCTGCTAACAAGTCTACTATTAACTTCTAATAATGTAAACATTCCGCTAATTATTATATATATATCTTAATGAGTAAATAAAGTCAAACTGTTCTCACTCGTTGAATACTATTCTCACACTAATAACAACTAGAGCCAAAATCCTTCCTTATATTCACTGCGATTTTGTCCCGTTAGTAGATCAATAACATTGTCATGCTCGTATTCAGTGTGCCTGTGCATTGTTCGTACAGTATTCTATGCCCATATATGGACTCCCGTTTGGATTGGATAATGGGTTCCTACTCAGATCTAGAATTCTGGTCGTAGCTAGAGGGTGAGTATATACGATAGCATCGTAATCGGCGGCAACCTGGAAGATTCGTTGATGAAGAGAGGGCAATCAAAGTGTTGCCAATGACCCTTTTGACATTTTATATAATGGAATTCATGAAAGTTTTGCATATAAAGAGACAAAAGAGCTTGTCCTACCTGTATTCGACTGTCTGGCATACATTAATCCTTCACAGTGCCACTCTTTCTGTGCTACGTTTCCTATAACGGAAATACCTATTCAAGTGTTCCAATTAGAAATTTAGTTTTTTGCAGAGATTTACAAGAGTTCAGCAAGCCTCATTGAATTCGCCAAGTTGTTTCACTTTGGCAGAAAAAATCAGACGATGGTTGCATTTAGTTTCCACAGAATTCATTTTTTCAAAAACCATCCAAGTTATATCGGCCGAATGCGAGCGAATATTTAGCAAGATGAAAATCGTTAAGAACAGATTGAGTTCAACTGTGGGAAACAATTGACTTGGCCATCTCATACACATGATGTCAGAAAAATACTTGCTGGAAAAGAATGACCTCAATCTACATGTATATTAAATAATAAAAAAAAACAAGTTTGTTCAACTAAAAGTGAGGAGCAACATTGAAACTTAAAATGAAAAGAAATTTTACAAATATGAGTGGGTTTACCCTCCTCAATTCCTTGCTCTATGCGCTAACGTTTGTCTTTTTGTTCCAATTATTTAAGAATGACTCTTGAAACACAAGGACTGTTTAATTAAAATAGCAAGCTATTTTAAAAGTTATACAAAAAAAATTAGCGTAAAGAGCGAGGTATTGAGGTGGGACCAACCCCGTCAAATACGTATTAATTTTTGCCCGTTTTAAGTTTTAATGTTCCTCCTTACTTTCAGTTGAAAAAACTTGTTTTTATTTAAATTCTGATTGTCTTTTAAATAATGTCAGAAGGTCCAGCTCCCCCTCTATGGAAAGATCCTCCCACTTACACCCCCCCCCCCCCTCTCCCTCTAGAAAAATCCATCTCCCAAAAAATATCTGTATACTTCCAGATAGTCAATACCATATGTAAAAAAATGGGCAAAGTTCACAGCTTGCAGCCCTTCCCCTGGGGGCTGTGAGGGGTCAAGTCATCCTCAAAGACATAGTTATTAGATTTTTCGACTATTCTGAACATAATGGATACCTGGCAATTTTGATGCAATAACTTTGGGTAAAAGGGGCGTGGGAGGGGGAGTAGCTGCCCTCCAATATTTTTGGTCACTTTAAATGGGCAACGGACCTTTTGATTTCCTATCAAATGAGTCTTCTCCTGATCTTCTAGGATCACTGATTCGATACGATCACCCCTGGGAAATACAAACAAATACTGATTCAAAGCAGAAGCACATAAAAATGGCTGTGAGTCTCGTAAAGTCGAATATGATTTCCTTGCTCCGCATGCTTTTTCTATAGGACTCACCGCTAGAGTCGAACGAAGATCCACAAGATTCTATTCTAGAAGACTCTAGACTAGCTGATTCCAAGAGTGAGTCCTTTAAAGTCATCGCAAGTCTCATTATGTCAGCTATGACACTCGTGTTCTGATCTTTCTTCCTCTATTTTTCACTACTTGTCCTGATTTTATGGCTAATTTTACATTACCAGCTAGAAGATTCTGAACTGCTACTCGCATTAGTCTCACACTTTTTACGATTACGTGACGTCCAGCTAGATGTAGTACTCTGCTTTGGCGATTTCTTTGACCTACACATGCAAAAGGTAAGAAAAGGTAAGACATCATCTTAAATAATTCTTGAATCGTTTTAAATGACCCGGACTCAACCACTTATGTTGAAGCTTACTCTAGTCCTGATTTCAACTAATCACTTAACAATTATGTGGAAAATTGCCATCTAGTTTGGGATTATCCTTCTATATCAAATCATTAATATCTCATGCTTAGTTTGTGTTTTTTTAATTCTAGTGAACATATTCCAATGGCTGAGTCTAACTTTAAGTGCTTTTAGTGCAGTTTTGTTCGATGGTGTTGACTGTTTTTATTCTTTGCCCTTGTCATCTCAGCTTCAAATAGACCAAGTCTTAAATTTTCTTACAACTTTAATCCACAAAGCTACGTCCAAATATACCTCTCTATGCATTGTTCGGTCCACGGTATATGTTAGGGAGAGGGACTCAGGAGGTATCCTTCTGAAAAGAGAATACCGCCATCATCGACGATTAAAAAGACGGTTTCTGTCTAGTGATGATGAAAATAATTTCAAACTGCGCTAGCAAAGTTTTACACTATTTCGCTATTCCGCTGAGTACAGTACCTCAGCTGACGAATTAGCCGTTCAATTTTTAGGCACAGATATTATAATTCCAAAACCTAATACTCCCTCTCTTGCTGCCCACCGTGCTGTTGTGACCAATGCAGTATATCACAATTGGTATACTAGGTTTGAAAACTCCGCCTGTTGCTGGACCATAAATTGTTTCCGTAATAAGGATAACCTTATGCCTCTTAAAAAATTTAGCCCGTCTCTTTACTGAACACAATTTATAACCGGTCACAGCCGCCTAAATTTTTTCCTACATAGAATTGGAAAAAGTGACGCTTCACTCTCCTCGTGTGGTGGTGTTTGTACTCTTTTTTGCTTTTTTATCCGTAATGTTCGTTTTTGTATTTTGTTATGTTCATTTTCTTTTTGCACCACCTTACATTTATTGTTTATGTGAAGTATCTTGAGCCTTCCTAACCGAGTGGTTGGCACGCTAGACCTGAAGCTTGTTTCCGAAGAGCTGGGGACAGAGTCCTGGTGTTGCTGATTATTTGGTTAGGAACAGGCGTTAGCGGTTTGGCTCTGTAAGGTCAGCCAGAGTCAACCCAACTCCAAATGAGTGCCCAGAGAAATCTTGGGGGAAAACATGGGAAGTTTCGGATAATTTGCCCCACTGAAAGTAGTGACCCATCTCCAGTTTCGAGCTCAGCCGTCCCAGAATTCCAAGCGCAGCCCTCTGACGTCACGGCATCCCAGGCAAGATTCATATGAGAGCTCTGTTTCTAGGCAAGATTCCGAGCACAGCACTCTGACATCATGACATTCCTGTTTCCAGGTGGTAGACTTCCCAGGTGCTCTATTATTTTCGTTTTTTTATTACCCCATATACTTATGCAGATAGCCATTTTGTAAGGAATATTGTCTAAACATGTTTCCTGGTGGTAGACTCTCCCGTGATTTTTTTCTATTAAAAACCTTAGAGTACTTTCCAGGAGTGCAGGTGTTCCCTTCAAAAATAGAAGATCCATTGTGTGTACTGGGAACACTGTAAATGCCCAGGGGAAGGACAATTCCTCATCAGTATTCATTTGACCCTTGAAAGTGATACAAGTCACATAAAAAAGCGAATAAGTCCCAATCATACCAAGAAGTAAGTCTTTTTTCTCTAGTAAATCCTAGCCCCCCTCCTCCAAGCCCCATCAGCCTTTCCACACATACCAAATTGTCTATACTCGTTTTAAAGCTTATAATACCCCTTATTTACCATGTTAAAAGTCAGCCCCCTTCCCCCATTCGATAACGATTAATCTTTTCAAAAGAGATTATTCTTTTTTTATAAATAGCGCTTTTCTGCTATCTTTCCCCCTCATGTCTAGGGTCGCTAGTTTAAAATCTTGACATAGTATCCATCAAACGTGTCAGATCTATCGCGCTCACTTTGTCTAAATTAACAAAACATGTGTGTTATGAACAGGAGGGTGATTGTCTGGAAAGGGCTTTTACCTGTAAAATTAACGCATAATAAACTTTATGGCGTGAAGTTTTTTTAATTATATTTATTTTGATTAGTTTTATTTTGGAAGGATCTGGAAATTACGCATAAGGAGAGCACTTTTGACAAGAACATGCTAGGGTGAAACAAACTGCTTTTTCACATGAAATGTAACTTATTCACTAGGCAAAGAATAATGTGTCCCGCCCCCCTCGTTGTAACTCTGAGGTTTATTGATTGTTGGGTATATCAGAACTAAAATGGAACATTACGGGTGTTGATTCTACCAAGACTATCTGCAAAATTGTCACAAAATAGATTTTATGAGGACGAATCATTTTTTATATGATTAGTCTTATTTTAGGGCTGGAAATTGCGTGTAAAGAGGGGGTCAAACAGGAGAATGTGGCGCGTAATAAAAACATTTATTCCTCGCAAATTTTAGTTTAGCTAGTGGGTCTAAATACTTGCACCACAGAAGGTATTTTGAGACCGAGATTTTATCTATTCTCCCTATACAAATAATACCAAATTTTTAAATGCTGGAGGGGGGGATCTTATAACGAAAAAACTATGATTTTCAATAAAACTTGTTTTTCTTCTCTTTTTTTCTTCTGTAGAAGTGAGTGCTATTTTATAGTAAATCCGCTTTAGTTAAAGTGATGTAAAAACTACATTATTGTTTGTGTGTTTAATGTGTAGGAGCGGGGAGATTTTTCTAAATAGTATCCGTGTATAAAGGGGCGAGTACGTCCAAAGCTCGGGTGCTATTGTCTATTATTTGATAAGCTGAATTCTATTCCCCTTAGCTTTGATATAAGATGTAATGACACGACATTGGAGAGGGGTTTCTGGCAAGGAGAAATCAACGGCCCGGGGTTGTTATTTTGAAGACGGAATTTTAAAGTCATTAAAATGATCTTAGCTTCAGTTTCTTGGATTTCATCGCCTCTTAGACGAATAATAAATTATTTTTGTCAATGAAAAAACACCGAGCCTGGGCAAAGGAGTTCTATGCGCCCCCTATACCAATAATTCCATATTTTAAAAGCTGAAGGGGTTCTTATAACAAAAAAACTATGGTTTCTAGAAGGGAGCACTAATTTATAGTATATTTTGTTTTCTTCTGTAGAAGAGAAAGCTAATTTATACTAAATTTTCTTTTCTAGAATTTCCCAGCTCTCCCTTCTCCAAGTAAGAGGGCAAGGATCAATGCAATGACCCCTATGCAAGCAGCAAGACCATCGGTCATAAGGTATGCCGACCCTTCCAGGGCAATGCCTTTGCAACCCTTGGCTCCCCATCAGGAGATACCTGGGACCTCGAGAGTTGCGCAAGCTGCGTGTGGCACACCAACCCCGCTCCCTGTCATGCGTTGCCTGGGGCTTCAAGAGCTGCGCAAGCTGCGGAAGCCCCTTACCATCGAGCTGTCACTTGATCAGCTACCCCACCTATAAGGAAATTGAAGAGAGAATGGGTGGCTGCTCACGTGCTAGCGAGCCCCATTGCTCCATCTAGTCAACTCGCTGGCCCGGCTGCACAAGTGACTAACATTGTCGAACATTATGCGCTACCAGGACTATCCAGGGCTGTGCTCTACCACCCCTTGCACCCTCCGTGCAAGATGCAATGCCTGGTTCTTCAAGAGCTACGCAAGGTCTCGCTCATCAAGCTGCAAGCACATCTGATATCGCTTCCCCGGCTGCAAAATTCGATTTAAATGTAAGCCAAATTATTTTTTCGCAAAGATTATTTATTGGTATGATAAAAAAAACTCACCGCATATTTCTAGCTAGTGTATATTCTTGTTCTAATCCATTCTCAACCTACTAAAAGGCATTTTACACTGAATTTTCATCAATAGTTATTATTTTTCGCTATTTTTTCAAGCTAATAATCATATTTTTTTATTATTTGCCTACTAAAGGCATTTTTTCACTATTTTTACTTGTCGAAGACATTAAACGACATTTCTATCTAATTTTATTCAACCTAATAATGATCTTCTTTGCCATTTTTTCAAGCTAATAATGACATCTTTTTTATTCTGTGACTACTAAAGGCATTGTTCACTATTTTTACTTGTCGAAGACATTAAAAGACGTTTCTCGCAAATTATATTTTACCTCCTAAGACATTTAGAAATTTTCATGGCATTCCATTAGTTTTTATCGCTAATTTCTATTCACTAGAATATTGAAGGTCAAATTTACATGCCAAGTTTTAAAGATCTACCTCCAAGAGGTGTCTAGGAATAAGAAGTTCTTTTCAACCTAAGTTCTTACCCTACTACAGGCATTTTTTCCTTATTTTTTAGTCTACCTTCGCCTTTTCAGGTTCCATGTCCCCCTTCCCCCTAGTTTTAAAAGACTCTGCCCCCTCAGTAATAATGTCTTTTTTTCACTCTTTCACTCTTTTAAGTGCCTACTTTTGTCTTCTCGAGTAATTTACCCCCTTAGTTTTAAATGACTCAGCCCCTCAGAAATATGTAAAATATGGTTGTTTTTTTTCAAATTTTTCACTATTTTTCTATGCCTAGTTTTAAAAGACCCACCCCCTCAGAAATAATGTCATTTTTTCACCATTTCAAAGTTTGATTACCTTTTTGCTTTTCTAGTCTACCTTTATCTTTTCATGTGCCATGCCCCCTTCCCCCTAGTTTAAAAAAAATCAACCCCTCAGAAATATCTTAAAATAATGTCATTTTTCTTTTTTAGGCTTCGAAGGGAACCCCCCCCCCAACCCCCCTGTTAGCTTCATTCATACCTAAAATTTTTTTCTGTTTTTTCTAGGCCGATACCGAACGACTTATGGGGCAATTCATTGGTGAAGGAGTTGGACCAGTGGAGGAAGCCTCCGACGAATTAAGGGTCTGGGCCGATGCCTTTATTGCTAAATGGCCAGAGGCAAACCCCCCCTCGGTAATTTTTCCATGACTATTTAAAAAACATTCAAAAGGGCTTTTGTATAGCAGTAATGTGGGCATGGTGAGTTACAGTACCGAAATTACCATTCAATGCCTCATAATACAATAATGCTTTCCAACGAGTAGTGAAGGTTCTATGACTTCAAGAGGTCATGGTAGCCTTCAATGCTTCATAATAAAATGATGCTTTCAAAAGAGTAGTAGAGGTTCTATGACTGCCAGAGGTCATCGTACCCTTCAATGGCTCATAATACAATGATGAATTCCAACGAGTAGTGGAGATTCTATGACTTCAAGGGATCATGGTACCCTTAAATGTCTAATAATACAAAAATGCATTCTAGTGACTAGTATGACCCCTATACTTATTCTCTTTTTCATAGGGCAATGCGTTCCAGTGAGCTAATATGCTTTTATTATTCTTTTAGGTTCACACAGCGTCTCCACTGCCACCTCAATTTGGCGAAAATTCGTGCACGCCATCACATGAAAGTGAATATGAGGGGGTTTTAAGTGCGGAGCTGAGTCCGGATATTGTAGGGTCTCCCAACATTGACTAAGGCAATATTGTGGGGGATCTTGGCCTTACCAGCAGTGATGCCAAACGTGGTACAATTGTACCATTTTGCTACATTTTGGCTCTACTGGTACAATTTAGTACAATTTTTATTGTACAAAATTATGGTACAATGTGGTACAATTCAGTATTTATGTACCTATGTTTGTATTCTTTCATCTACAAATATTTTATTTCACCCTGATCTGTTCAGCATAGTTAAGATAAGACACAGACAAGCAGTCACCATTTTCCTTTTTTCGTAAACAGACACTTCACTTCTGGCGTACAAAGGTCGACAAAAACATCTGTCTGTGTATCAACTTCGAAGTCTTATCGATTGGAAATGAAAGACAAAAATGAAGCTATAATGACACTTGGATTCGTGATGGTTGGGAATCTAGTGGAATAAAAACAAAAGCCAACCACCCAAGGTGAATCTCCTCAGTTTGAAAATTTTTATTAAGGAAAAAGGAGCCTGCTGAGATGAATTAAAAGTTTATATATATATATATATATATATATATATATATATATATATATATATATATATATATATATATATATATATATATATATATATATATATATATATATATATATATATATATATATATATATATATATATATATATATATATATATATATATATATATATATATATATATATATATATATATATATATATATATATATATATATATATATATACATTCTTAGACCACACTGGCTATACATGACAAACGAAATGTAATATATATATATATATATATATATATATATATATATATATATATATATATATATACATTCTTAGACCACACTGGCTATACATGACAAACGAAATGTAATATATATATATATATATATATATATATATATATATATATATATATATATATATATATATATATATATATATATATATATATATATATATATATATATATATATATATATACTTACCAAGTGGTAAATGTAGATGCCAAACTTTGAAAGCAGTGAAAGTTATCTTTTTTTTAGAATTGCTTAAAATGATTCATTTTACTTGTAGATAGATATTTTATCATCCTTTCATCCTAGGGTAGAACTAACGTAAATAGTAATATTTGTGGGTGGGGGCAATTGCGGGTGGGGCATTCGCAATTGAGTCAAGGTCTAAAGCTGTGATATAGATTTGATACATTAATAAACATATATTGTTGTCAGATATTAAATAATCGTCCCTGTTGTTTATATTTGAGTCTCTTAACTAAAATGGCTGCTGACCACTGTGTTAGGTGAATGCTGTGATCTTGAGTGCCTCTTCTCTTCTGAATGAGATGACATATTGTTTCAGTCTACATTTGATTACTCAGATTCTGCAACAGGAAAGGTGTCCTATTTCAGGCAAATTGCATACTCATGTAAATATTGGGCTGTACCTGTATCAGTTATTAAATAAAAAAAAGTTTTTTCAACTGAAAGTAAGGAAAAACGAAAAACGAACAGAAATTATCATAGACAGCACAATCGCGCTGCCTAGGTAAAGAACGATGTTGGCACAGTGTATTATTTATTTATTTCAGACCAGGGCACTTCGTATCGAAGGAGTTGTCGTAGAAACTTGGAAAAGGGCTCATTTGATTGGAAATTGGAATGGCTTATCACCTTTTTAATAGTGGACAGTGATTAGAGGGCAACTAATCCTCCTCCCACGCCCATCCACCCATTTGCCCATTATTTTTAAAAACTAAATTTTGCCTTAAGATTAAATCAAAATGAACTGTGTTAATGCTAACTCCCAATAAGGCATCTCAGTAGTATCCCAAGAACGACTGAGGGTATTATGTTCAAACTTTGGGGGCTGCTTCTGCTACTTTTGCTCTTAAAATTTAACCAAATCAAAAAAGCGTAAGTGTATCCAAGCTATCAAAGAAAGTAAACAGATTGTTTTGCGAATGGTATTAAGTTTTCTATTTCAGGTCAACTAGAGGAGGTATGAAACTAAATTAAATACTACTATTTGTATCCAGACTTTTAAAAGGGGTGTATGTTGTTAAAAATTCCTGAAAATTTTTCTCCGACATACAAATAGCAGGCCGAACTATAAAGTCTTAAAAAAATGAAAATATTTAATACATTATTTTCTTTTTCCCTAAAAAGACTATTTCAATTTAAAACGAACAGAAATTAATTAAAAAAAAAACTTTTTTCACAAAATAAGTTTTTCAAAGAAAAGTAAAGAACTCCATTAAACCAAAAATGAGCAAAAATAAAATCAACTAATCTACCAAGCGTGAAACTACCACAAATCAGTATCGATATATTAATGAAATCCGAAAAGAACAGATATTATAATAAATAACCGAGTCAAACTCAAAACGAGCAGAAATTAACATGTGTAGGGCTCAAAACCCCTATGCCTTCCCAAGGCCAGAACATAATTTACTCTTTACTATAAAAAATACAAATGAATGTGCATTGTCATTTTAATATACATATACTGATAATTAGTAATCAAAATGTTAATATTATTTGATTTATTAAAGTTGTAAAAGTAAAAACATTTATATTTTTTCAGTAAAGTGCAAGTTATGTTCTGGCCTTGGGAAGGCATAGGGGTTTTGAGCCCTACTCATATTAATTTCAACTCGTTTTCAGTTTGAAAAAGTTTGCTAAAGTTTGCCAAGTTTATAAACGGTTGTAAATGGCCGAAAAACAACGACTTTTGTTGGCCTATAGTGAAATGTTTCTGTTGTAATATAAGTTACTCCGAACAATTTCTTCAAGTACTGTCAGGGGTAATGTACTGTATTATAAGAGAAAGAAAAACAAAGGAATAGAGAAAGAAAGTCAATGAAAATCTCTTACGCAAAATTTTCATAGATAGCACTTTACGTCACCGACGATTCGCGTGTTAGGCGAAGCGTAACACGCTGAAAAAAATTTGGGATATGGTACATATTGTTTGTCTTTGGTACATTTTCATGCAATTTGTGGTATATTTTGTTTTGAGGTGTTGGTAACACTGCTTACGAGTGACTTTCTTGACAGTCTTTTCATGCAATTACCACCTAGCGAGGTCGAGAGAGGGCTAGAAGACGCAGTGTCCACCTCTCACAGTGTTATGGGGGAACAAAGTGATTCCGGCTCACCTCCAGTATTACTAGAGTTTTATTTGACTGATACCGCTTTGCGTAAAATTCACGTCTAAAGGGCTGAGTTTGGTTATCCGTTCAATTCCGTAACAAGTGGTAGTATTCATACGTATCCTATAGACACAGCACACTCCTATATAAGAATGATTCGAGTACTTCTCGAAACCCATTAGCGGGATGCGGATGGACGGGGCAGTATAATAGCATCCATCATACTTAAAAAAAATTTTGTTAATGCAAGTTCGGTTGTTTTGCTCCAGCATCATGTACTAACAAGAATGCAGACGCTTCACCCAGTCTGCATGATTTTGAATGTATTTTTTCGGATTGGGGGTTTAAATTTTTAATAGGATGGAGGGATATAATGAAAACGAGAATGCGCAGGTGGTTTTGTTTATTGAAAAATTTGAATTAAATATAACTAAATTTAAAAGAGAATTTGTTTTAAGAGGTAGAAGGGGGAAATCTAACTTTAAAAAATATGATATAAATATAAAGGGGTGTCAGGGTGTACAACACTTTCGTTTTGACACGGACTTAGAGTGTTTCAAATATTCCGTCCTTGTGGCGGGACATACATCTCTGCAAAAGGACGCTAGTAAGACGAAGTTGGACGATTGGGAAGTTAATGGCGGTGGGGAGGGGGCAGAATTGAGTGTTTTATTAGACTTGGCGCCATTAACACGAATCAAATACTCAGTGTATTCAATATGGACCCCTACATTTCCGAATATAAATCCTATTGCATACCTTCAGATTTCTTGGAGCATATTCAACATGTTGATAATACAATTATTATTGTTAATAGCAGTCCATCAACGGTAAAGACGGGGCATTGGTTATGTATCTTTTAAACAGGAAGGAATATAGAATTTTTCGATCCTCTTTGCCTACCGTATACATTTGACACACCACACATTAAAAATTTTCTTGAATAGAGTGGAAAATCTATCATTCAAAATCGGAAGTGGGTACAAGACCTATCAACGAAAAGCTGTGACTTTCATGCCCTACTTATTTTATTTTCCGATGTTCCGGACATACTTACATGGAATTTCTCAAGATTTATGGCGACAATCCTCAATTGAACGACTCTCTAGTTGAAAATACTCTTTCCTACCTCTATAATACAAATTGTGGTGCCCTAAAAGTGAAATGTCTTTAAAATGTATGTAAATTTTTCTATAAAAAAAATTGTATGTATACAAAACACTGTGTCCTTTTTTAGATTTCTTCTTTTACGTAAAGATAATCATCCGAAACGATAAGTGGCAGCAGCTTATCAGGATTCAACTTGTGCTCATTTTGAGATGCAAAGTCAGGGTCACATTATCTACAATATAGTGTAACTTCATTTTTATTAAATCTCTTTGTAAAGTAAATAATACTACTCTGATTCATATTCTAAAATTCACGTGTTTCAATTGGCTTATTTGAAGCAATGTCACATACAAAATTCTCATAGGAAGAATCACTTTCTGTAACAGAAAAATAAAAGTCTGTAGGTTTATAACCATAGTAGCCGGTGTCTTCACAGCGATGTCGTAAAAATCAGACCCATTTTTTATTCCGGCAATTGAAGCTTAGATCAGGTTTCTCTTCCCAAAACAATTTAAAACCACGACGATACTAGTATTTTAAAAATAAACAGAACTCATAATTAGGATTTTTGCAATCATACCTAAGTATGTGTTTTCTCATTGATCGCATTCATCATATTGACAGTAGGAAAATAAACAACCTCTATTAGGAGAATCCTAAATCTCTACAAAACAGGAATTACAGTCTTTAATTTGCACTGCATATCCTCTATGCAATTTACATGGATTGCATAATTTACACTTATCCTTATATTCATCAACAAAAGTACAATTCTCACAGGATGACCAGCTGCCCAATGTATACAATAATAATGGGCATGTGTAAAACATTTTTCGATATTTACTGTCTCACTTCCAAAAAGAAACTGACTGAGGATCATTGAAAAATGTCTTCTAGGAGAAGTGAGGTCACAAAATGGCCGTCTAAGTAGTGGATAAGAGCAAAATCACAATATCATTTTGTATTGTCTCAATCAATATATCTATAAATTAAGCAAAAGCAGCTGAACCACGATGGTGAAGTCTTATGCAATAGTCCAAAGATGGGGAATCGGTTCCTATTATGTCTTTAAGCATTTCTCGAGAAGCTTTCTTTGAAGAGGTAATTCCAGAAAGTCGTCATCTAAAATTAAACATTTTTCTAATTTGACTAGATTACGTAAGATTTTCTGGTTCTCAACTCTAGCCATTTGTAACACTCTCAATACCAAATATAGACTAACCGTTTTCTGTAAATTGTTCTCTTCAATATGTTTCGCCAAGACATTTAATCCATCTTGTAGTCTCTGTATATGCGCTATATTCACTTTAGCCGCAAAGTATAATTGTTCTTCCGACTTGAATTTACTTAATTCTATAACATATCTAACATATATCTTTCCCATTCTAGGCTTATTCGGCAACCCCTTGTAATTTATGCTGCTTCTTTAGGCACTCTAGGTCAAATTTCATCAACAATTTCAATATTCAATAATTTATAAGCATCCGTTTCGATGTTGACACGATGAACTCTTTTTTAATACTGAAGAAATACTAAAACACCTGGACATATACTAAAAAAAGTGTTAAAAATGGCTGTTGCTAAGGGGAAATATTGGAACACCTGGAATCCCGGTAATCTTGCCAGGGCTCTCACAGTGATTTTGCCAGGGCTGTCACGAGAGTTTTGCCAGGGCTCCAATAGGAACCTTGCCAGCTGACCGCTTAGCAGAGGTGCGAGGGATTAGGAGCTCCATTTATAATTTCCTTATGTATTACTACTTGTCTATTATCCCGACCACACTCCAATTAATTATATTAAAACATCCAGGGCTCTTGCCTAGAAACAAAATTGCGACATCTGGTCGCCAAAGAGGGATGCGTCTTTAAATCTTCTTTTTGCGCCGTTGAACCAATGGAAGAAAGGAGTAGTGGGTATTCGTCCCTATAAACCAATAGAGGCCTCAGTTCTAATGTATATAGATATAAGACAGTATGATCATTCCCTATCTCAGCCATTATAGAAATACAAACTCGGACCGAGATGCAAGTGCTCCGGAGAACATTTAAACAACTATAAAGACAAGCGATATTCGATTTTTTCATGGGTAGACAAATCAGATTTCTCTTGAACACGAAACTTGGCTTCAACGTTGTAACACCAAATTTTTAAAAAATCTAATATATATATATAAATATATATATATATATATATATATATATATATATATATATATATATATATATATATATATATATATATATATATATATATATATATATATATATATATATATATATATATATATATATATTCGTGGGTAGACAAATCAGACTTGTTCTAGAGAATATGTAGATAACCTGAAAGCGCAGTACAAGCGTCTCCATAAGCAAGTCAAAGCAGCAACCAGGGATGATAAGAGGATGTACCTCGAAATTATGGCCGAACAGGCTGAGGCAGCCGCTAGACGGGGAGATAGCCGTACTGTGTATGCCATAACGAAGCAGTTGGCGGGTATTTCAAAGGCGTCGTCGACCCAAGTTGAAAGCAAAGATGGCATTTTATTAACCCAGACTGATGACATAGTCCGACACTGGAAAGAGCATTTTAGCGAGGTACTAAATCAGATGCCTCCCACAACTACTTTAAATATCCCTGAAGAACCACTGTTCGATCTTGGAATAAGATAAGATAAGGGTTTATTCCAAAAACAACACAACGCAAAAAACAAATGACCTTCCATAAGCTAACGCTTGTTCGGAAGTATTTACCCTCTTAAAATTAACACTTATAATAACATAATAAAGAGAAAGAAGAGAAAAAACGAGAAAAAGAGGAAAGAAAGAAAAAAAAAAAGAAAAAATGAAAATCCTACACTCACTCGGCTCCTGGTCGCAATAACCAAAAATCAATACTTCACAAACTCCAAAACTTCCCGCCGCCATCCCATAAATAATAAATAAACAAAATAAAAAAAAATAAAAATATATAGGAAAAACGGGAAAAACGGGTTCCGGGCAAACCTGAGAGTGACTCAACTATACCACCCTTTAAACAAATTCATACAAATTCATACCTATGGAGACAAAGGGTTTTAAGTTCCCGACGGAACTCACATAGATTCACTGAACTTTTTAAAGAAACAGGCAAATTATTCCAGACAACTGGCCCCACATGACGTATTGAAAATAGCGATCTAGTACTAGTAACTTGAGGTGTCCGTATATCTCTAGCATGACGAGTAGGATAATTGTGTATATCATCACCAGAAATAAATAAATTTAAAAAACACTTGGGAACCAAATTAGAAAAATACTTAAACATAAATAACCCATGGTAAAATTTCCCAAGACCTGACACAGGGATAATATTTAACTGTACATATTGGGATCTCACCGAAGTTCTCCGATTATCTCCGGACAACACTCGCAGTGCCATATTTTGTATCACACGTAACTGCTGCAAATGCACTGAAAATGTGCTAGACCATATACTCACGCAATATATTAAATACGGGTGAACTAACAAAAAATAAATCAATCTCAAAATAGATTCATGGAAAATATTTTTTAACTTTCTCATCATTCCAACATTTCTTGCAATCTTACTACTAATAAAAGAAACATGACTTTTAAAACTAAGGCATTCATCCACAATAACACCAATGTATCGTATAGTATTTGTACGCTTAATTACATAATTCTCCATTTGCAAATCCAGAACCCAAGGGTAAAAATTTGGTGATCTACCATATATAATAAAACCTGATTTACTATGGTTTAACAAAAGCTTATTCACTCTCATCCACTTATCTATACCTAACATACCTCTTCTCATTATCTCTATTAAATCAGATTCAGTCTTTGCAGCGGCAGTAAAATGGGTATCATCTGCAAAACTAGGAATAATCACCCTACAATTATAATGTGCTCTATCTAACAAATCCAAAACAGAAAATCTTAAGTCATTGATATAAACCAAGAATAAAAGCGGACCAAAAACAGAACCCTGTGGAACACCATAATCAACCATTCTTTCACCAGACCTCACATTAGAAATTTCAAAGCACTGGGTCCTACCTCTCAAAAAAGTTTCAAATAACTTAAACGTATTTCCTCTAATTCCACAATTTTCAAGCTTCATAATTAAAATTTCATTGGCAACTGAATCGAACGCTTTAACAATATATAAAAAAATAGACGCCACCTTAAAACCTTGGTCCAAAGCATCATGCACAAACGTTGTCAAAAATAAAACTGCCTGTTCGGTAGACATCCCCTTACGAAAACCGAACTGATTAGAATAGAAAAAGGAATTATTCTCCAAAAACTCAGATACTCTAGAATTAATAAGTTTTTCTATTAGCCTAGAAATAACAGAAAGGAGGGATATCGGTCGATAATGATTCATATTTTTCCTATCACCCCCTTTAAATAAAGGTATTACTCTGGCACTTTTAAGAAACTCCGGATATATACCACATTTAAAACTAGCATTAACCAGGTACAAAATTTGTTGTGATATCACAGGAAAAATTGACTTAAAAACCTTTGTTGTAATAAAGTCTGACCCGGATGCACTATTTCGCATACCATTTACCACATCAGACAATTCTTTATCAGTAACCGGTCGCAAGTACATAGAAACGTCACTACTTTCAGGCAAAAACTGAGTGAAATCACCATCACTTGCATGCTGCTTAACAGACGACGCTAACCGGCCCCCTACACTAGAAAAGTGCTCACACATACGTTCAGTAGTTTGGCGAGTATTTTCACCATCAACAAGACTAGTAACAATTTCAGGCTTATTCGGTTTAATAACAGAATTTATAACATTCCAAGTCTTTCTCGGGTTACCCTCCGCATTTTTAAATCTATCACTCAGGTAATTTAACTTAGCCTTACGAAGTATACTATTCAACTTATTACTATACGCTTTATAAATATTTACATCGCTAATACTATTACTTAATGCGGACTTTTTATACAATTGCTGTCGCCTAGCTAGAGAAACTAGAATACTCTTCATAACCCAAGGCTTCTTTGGCGACTCAAAATACTTACGTTTCTTCCTAACTTGACTACAAGCAACTACCGTATCCTTAATCATCGAATACCAAAGTGTAAATTTATCATTCACATCCATATCATTACTATATAAGAAATCACAATTTTTTCCTCCAAGCTGATTTTTTAACTTTGGTACATTAATAACAGGAAAACAAGTTTTCGGTACTTCAGAACGCTCTGATCTTGGCCGGTTCAAAAGAGAAGGAATAGATACCAACAGACCGAAATGGTCCGAAACGTCGTTTACAATGACACTCGCACTACTATATCCAGTATTTAAGTAAATGTTATCAATCAACGTAGCAGAATCATGGCTCACTCTTGTACATATATTAATAGAAGGCTGTAGTCCATAACCTAGCATAGTGTTTAGAAACTTCCTAGCTCTAAGGTTACTATTCACAGTTCTTAAATCCAAGTTAAAATCACCACAAATAAAACAAGGTCTAGTAGAAATTGGTAACTTATCCAATTGCTCTTCTGAAAGTGAGCTAAACTCATCTATATTATACGAAGGGGGTCTATAAACGACAATCATAAAACACTTAAAATTAAGCCATGCAATTCTAACACCATACTTTCAAACACCATTTCTCGATTAACTCTTATATCATCTCTCACCTTAACCTCAAAATCATTACGCACATAAATTGCTAAGCCGCCATGTTGATGCATCTCTCTATTTTTAATATACAGCTTATAATTACCAATCTCTAACAGAGAAGAACTATGGTTCTTCAACCAAGTTTCCGTTAAAGCTAAAAAATGAGTGGTTGATTTCAGACATAACTCATTAAAAAACTGGAGTGAACTTCCAATCCCTTGGCAATTTAAATGTAAAATGCTAAACTCATTTTGACAACTAACAAAACTCAAAATCACACAGAAACTTATAACGGGAATCAGGATTAACCTCATGAAACCCACCCACATCAAAATCTCTGTGAAGTACCCCTCCCCCCAAATCATGTAATTTAACCGAATCACTCTCAAGAAAACCCAGCCGTTCCCTACCTAAACTTGACATTTAAAATAATCAATCCGAAGGGATGGAAACCGGATTTTTGGAATGCGAAAAAATAGTAACCTTACCATACCATGAGTGAAACGACCAAGAACTGAGAAAATCCAGACCAACAAATCCTGAAAGAAAACAAAAGATAAGAAAAACATGGAACAAAAATAATAACACAAAAAGAATTGCCAACATAGGGGACATAAATAACAAAACCAATGAATACTTCATAACACAAAAAAAATGAATAAGTTAGTAATTTAACAATAAACGCAACAACCGCTTATTTAAAATTTCATAACTGACACTAAACAATACTCACACGATTACAAACCATCCGTTCATAAGATTACCATAATATCAAATAGGGACCTATATTAAACTTCTTCTCTACCTTTACCACCGCGTAAACCTCTTCCCCTCACTTGACTGCGCTGATGCGCATTGCTATCACTGCGCGGTGAATTAAGCTCCGGGATTATATCACTAGGGCATATGTCCTGGACCTCTCATACTTATTGAAGTCAAGGAGGCCCTAAAGACTTTGAAAAACGGAAAGGCTGCAGGCAATGATGGCATATCACCAGAATTACTGAAGTACGGTAGAAGCGCCCTAGCCGAACCCATATTTGAACTTCTCTCTCGTGTTTGGGAGGAAGAAAAAATCCCTAGTGAATGGTCGAAGGCAGTAATTGTAAAACTCTTCAAAAAGGGACAAAAGACTAAGTGTGATAATTGGAGAGGTATTGCTTTACAGTCTGTTGGCAGCAAAGTTCTGTGCCAAATAATTCTTAACAGGATTCAAAGTAAAGTGGAGAAAGTTCTGAAAGATGAGCAGCACGGATTCCGCCAGAATAGATCGTGTTGTGACCTGATATTTAGCCTGAGAGTCCTGCTGGATGAATCCAATGAATGGCAAGTTCAGCTACTTATAGTATTTATAGATTTTCTCAAAGCCTTCGACTCGATACATCGCGCAACCATATGGAAGATTTTAGTGCATTATGGAATTCCGACCAAAATTGTAAATATAATTGAAGCGCTATATCATGATATCATGTGCGCAGTACAGACAAAGGGTGGCCTAACGGAGTGGTTTTCTGTTCAGTCAGGTGTAAGGCAGGGCTGCATTCTATCACCATTACTGTTGGCCATAGTGATAGATTTTGTTCTCCGTGGATGCAGTTTTAGTGGCGGTCTACAATTAAATCCACTGAGAGAACTCAATGATGGTGATTTTGCTGACGATGTTGCGCTTATTACCCACGACCCAGAAGATATGCAACGCAACATTAATGAACTCGGTCGTATGGCAAATGCTGTCGGACTCTCCATAAATGCTAATAAGGCCAAATCAATGTCGAATGCAGTCATACCTGACTTAGCCGAAGGACTTTTGGTTAACAACGAGGAAATTGAGGAAGTGAGAGAGTTCAAGTATCTCGGCAGCATTATTACGCAAGATTCCAATTCCGAAAAAGAAATACTGTGCCGAATAGCATTGGCTGGGTCTGCTTTCAGCTACCTTAGAAATGTTTGGAGAAATAATAAATATTCCCAGAAGTTAAAGCTTAAAATTTATAATTGCAACGTTGTCTCTGTCCTTGTGTACGGCTGCGAAAGTTGGAGGATCACTGCTCAACTAGAACAACGACTCCAGGCATTCGACAATAATTGCCTAAGGTCTATCCTAAATATACGTTGGAAAGAAAGAATACGAAATAATAAAATCTATTGTATGACCAATCATAACCTCTTCCTTCATCTTATTAAAAAGCGGTGATGGTTTTATTGGGGGCATATGGTGCGAATGGGGGAAGGAAGGCTACCGCAAGATGCATGGTGTTGGACACCCCCCGGTCTCCGCAAATCAGGGAGACCAAAAATGACCCTTGGCAGGTCGCTAATGAAGAAGGCGAAGCTGGCGAGGTCCTCGTTGGAGGAGCTATGGTTGAAGGCTCAGGACAGGTCGTCGTGGCGAATCACTGTTGCTGCCTTATGCGCCCCCAGGCGTAGGAGGACCTAAGTCTAAGTAATATATATATATATATATATATATATATATATATATATATATTTAGATATATAACGTATATGCTACGAAAATTTTACGAAAAAGAAAGTTTTTAAAGATAAGTAAAGGCCATATTAGTAAAGTTTAAGAAATAGTTTAGAAATTGTGCCGTAAAAGGTCTAAGATTATACAGACTCAGCGGTAAGAAATGGCATTTTATTTATTTTCTGGTAAACATACTGGAAGAATATTTTATAACAGGAGCTTTTCTAGCGTAAAGCTCCGTAAAAATTTGAATCTGCCACTAAAATGACTGATGTCCTTCAATTTTCTAAAAACTCACGAAAAATAATTTTCTTCAATTTTCTGAGGAATTTCACGAGAAATACTTCTTAATAGAAGCTTGGTATTTTCTTGGATAGGGCTATTCCATCGGTTATTAGAAGAAAAACAAAGATCCTATTCAAATTTCGAACGAATTTTGTATGGCCCAAAAAAGAGCATACACGATTAAAAATTTAATGAAATTAAAATTAAAATTAAAATAAAATTAAATGGAAATTAAAGGGAACATTTTTCCTTGCCAATGAAGAAAAACAATAAGAAAAGGTTTTGGACGCAACATGGCGCAATATTACTATCTAAAACCCCAGACTATTGTGAAACCTATTAGATAATCTGTGCTAAAACTGTTAGGTTGCCCCTTTGTGGTAAAAAAAAAATTGCGGCAAATTTCAAATAGTCCCGCCACTTTGCAGATGCCTCTCCACTATGAAATTCTGGCAATTTCCCTATATATATATATATATATATATATATATATATATATATATATATATATATATATATATATATATATATATATATATATATATATATATATATATATATATATATATATATATATATATATATATATATATATATATATATATATATATATATATATATATATATATATATATATATATATATATATATATATATATATATATATATATATATATATATATATATATATATATATATATATATATATATATATATATATACATACATATATATTCAACCCCCCCCCCTTTTTAGAAATCCTATATAAGCAAACCACTTCGCCGGCTCACCACGTTTATTTTCTGCTTTCATAATTACGAATAATACAAATTCACATGATTATTCAGTGACTGACCAATTTACACTGACCCGCTGATGACAGAGTAAATGGGAGGAGCTGTTTGTACGCTCTGAGGATGTAGTGCCAAAAATCAATAAAATTTGATCTTACTGTTATTTTATTTACATACAGTGATTTGCCCCCAGCCACGCATGGCTCTTCCGGCCGAAGAAAGAGAATCAGGAGATTAGTATCTGTGCTACCCAGACCATTGGTCGGTATGCGAAAAATGTAAGAATTTATGTATGAAATTAAATAAGTTAAATACAAATTAAATAAATTAAACAGATAAATTAAATAAAAAGCAAGTTTTTAATTAAAAGTAAGGAGCAACATTAAAACTCAAAACGAACAGAAATTATTCTGTTTATGAAGAATTGACCCCTCATCAATACCTTGCTCGTTACGCTAAAGCTTTCAGAACTTTTAAAAAAGTATTCTATTCTAATTAAACGGCTCCTGTGTTTCAGTAGCCTCTCTTAAAATAAGGGACACACAGTCAAACTTTAGCGTAAAGAGCAATGTATTGAGGAGGGAGTAACCCGTCATATACAAAATGATTTCTGTCTGTTTTGATTTTTAATGTTGCTCCTCACTTTCAGTTAAAAAAAAAATTATTTTTGTAGTTAATTTCTCATCGTTTTTCAAATCATATCGGTAAATCTGGCTCACCATCCATGAATATACCGCTCTCCTCCCTTGCGGGAAACTCCTCCGTGTAAATTTCATACAGCGTAAAGTTAGCCCCCCAACTCGTAAAATTCCCTCTAGACAGGTCCATCCTCGCTGAAAAAAACGTAAAATCTTTTGCAGACGATTCAGCCTGAAAAATTCTCCTTAGCATACTTTCAATTGAAAAAGACTTTAATTTCTAATCGGTTTCTCAATCACTCTGGGGCTTCCTTCCTTGGACATTTTTTCTTGGAAATCAAAACACACAGAAAATTGCCCACGGATATAACCCCGGAATATCTCTACATACAAAATTGAGTTGGCAAAGAGAATGTAAAACAATTAAAAAGAATTTCGTATAGGAACTCTGTCAAATCCCCCCAGGAAAAAAAATTACCCCTGGAAAATTCACCCCCCCAGTAAAAGTTCCCTCCCCAAAGGAGATCCTTTCTATGAAAATCTACGCCAAGCACAAAATCCCCCCGAAAAATTTCTGTATAATTATCAATAACAATATTATATGATACTTATTTGATCCTTCAACTATACTGAACAAAATTATTATCTTGGAATTTTGATCAGATAGCTCTAGGGGAAAAGGAATGTGGGGGGGCCAGTTGCCCTCCAATCTTTTTGGTCACGAAAAGAGCTCTAGAATTTTTTATTTCCGTTGGAACTCACCCTCTGCCGATCTTCTAGTATTGCTATTCCAATACGATCACCCCTGGGGATGGGGAGGGGGGACAAACGTGCGTTCGAACGAAAATTAAAAGTTCTAGTGAGTAGAAAGGGGGGTACCAGCACAGAACGTACCACGTGGTTTATGGTTTTTGTCAGTGAGAATGAAAAAACAGAATTTTTCTCACTTGGAAAACCAGGAATTTTGTCACTTTTTTGGTTGTTTTCTTGGACGATTATGGGTGTTGGTCAATTTATTTGATGCTTTTCTTGGATGGTTATGGATGTTTTATGGTTTTTGTCAGTGAGACTTTGAATAACAGGAACTTTCTCACATTTATGTCTGTTTTTATGGTTTTTGTCAGTGAGAATGGAAAAATAGGAACTTTCTCACTTTCATGGATTATAGAGTCATTAACCAAATTGTTTCGGGCAAAGTTAATGACACTTCCTTCCTGTTCTTGTTCAAGCCAAATGTTATGAATTTCCGGGGAACACCTGTGCTGTCAGTCATTAATCAAATTGTTTCCGGGAAACAGTTAATTAATGTCTGACAGACGACGTAAAGTTAATTAATGTCTTTGGATTTCGAACAGAAATGTTTCCGAGGCAAAGTTTAGATCACACATGACAGATGATGTCATGATTGATTGAATTGTCTCCGGCGCGAAGTTTATTAATGTCTAGAGTTCTTCCAGAAGAATCGTTTCCGAGGCAAAGTTTAGATCTTAGCGATGAATTGTTTTAGCCCGGGAATCAGGTTTCCAAATAATTGAAATGCGCCAGCGCAGGGATGCCAAACAAAAGGAACATGCTGAAATTCCGTTTAGGGATTATTTGGGCGAAACCGTTTTAGCTATTTTATGGAATTATTTCGACGAAACAGTTAGAGACATTATAAAATATGATTTAAAAGATGTTTTAGAAGAGGTTTTGAGTGTGGTCGTTATAATATACAAGTTCCATTTGAACAGTGTTGTGAGGTCCTCTACCACAACCCCAAAGGGCTCCGATCCCCCTACCCCAACCCCGAAGGAAGTCCCCGGTCCCCAAAGGTCCACCGGGCTCCCAAAGGGCCTCCACTCCTTTGGCCCCCAAAGGGCCCCCTCCCTCTCCCTCCATCTCCTCCCCCCATCTCCCCCTCCACTCCTCCCCCTCCACTCCTCCCCCTCCCCTCCTCCCCTCCCCTCCCCTCCCCTCCCCTCCCCTCCCCTACCCCCTCCCCCTCCCCTCCCCCTCCCCTCCCCTTCCCTCCCCCCTTTTTTAATATTTTTTTGTGCATTGAAACACAGAACGAACCCCCCCCCCCCCAAAGGGCCCCCGGCCCCCCAAAGGCCGGATTTTTCAAAGTTCATTTTGAATTTATTTGGTTGAAATGCAAGAGTTGGAATATTTGAGTAGTGTTTGGTTGTGGTTTACCTTGTCAGAGTTACATTTTCTTGATTTTTCAAAGTTCATTTTGAATTCCTTTTTTTGAATTTCAAGAATTTGATTATTTCAGTAGTGTTTTGTCGTTCTTTAACATGACACATTTACATTTTCTTGTCACAATTACATTCTCTTATTTTCAAAGTTCATTTTGGTTTTCTTGTATTGAAGATCTAGAGATGCATTATTTCTATAGTGTTTTGTTGTGGTTTACCTTGTCACAGTTACATTTTCTTAATTTTTCAAAGTTCATTTTGAATTTCTTTCATTGAAATGTAAGAGTTGGATTATTTCAGTAGTGTTTTGTTTTGGTTTACCATGTCACAGTTACATTCTCTTGATTTTTCAAAGTTCATTTTGAATTTCTTTCGTTGAAATGCAAGAGTTGGAATATTTCTGTAGTGTTTGGTTGTGGTTTACCTTGTCAAAGTTACATTCTCTTGATTTTTCAAAGTTCATTTTGGATTTATTTCGGTGAAATGCAAGAGTTGGAATATTTCAGTAGTGTTTGGTTGTGGTTTACCTTGTCACAGTTACATTTTCTTGATTTTTCAAAGTTCATTTTGAATTTCTGTTGTTCAAATGCAAGAGTTGGAATATTTCTGTAGTGTTTGGTTGTGTTATACCTTGTCACAGTTACATTTTCTTGATTTTTAAAGATTCACTTTGAAATTCTGTCGTTTAAATGCAGTAACAGGTAAATTGCTGTAGTGTTTTAATGTGGTTTACAGTGTCACATTTAAACTTTTTGATCTTTTAATGTTCATTTTAATTTCTTTAGTTGAAATTCAAGAGTTGGGATATTTCAATAGTGTGTTGTTGTGGTTTACCATGTCACAGTTACATTCTCTTGATTTTTCAAAGTTCATTTTGAATTTCTTTCGTTTAAATGCAAGAGTTTTAATATTTCAGTATTGTTTGGTTGTTTTTTACCTTTTCACATATACATTTTCATGATTTTTCATAGTTCATTTTGAATTTATTTAGTTGAAATGCAAGAGTTGGAATATTTCAGTAGTGTTTGGTTGTGGTTTACCTTGTCACAGTTACATTTTCTTGATTTTTCAAAGTTCATTTCGAATTTCTTTCGTTGAAATGCAAGAGTTGGAATATTTCAGTAGTGTTTGGTAGTTGTTTACATTGTCACAGTTACATATTCTTGATTTTTCAAAGTTAATTTAGTATTTATTTCGTTGAAAGACTAGATTTGGAATATTTCAGTAGTGATTTGAAGTGGTTTACAGTGTCACAGTTACATTTTCTTGATTTTTCAAATTTCATTTTGAATTTCTTTCGTTTAAATGCAATAGTTTGAATATTTCACTAGTGCTTTGTTGTGTTTTACATTGTCACAGTTACATTTTCTTGATTTTTAAAAGTTCATTTTGAATTTGTTTCAATGAAATGCATGAGTTGAAATATTTAAGTAGTGTTTTTTTGGGGAAGACCATTTCACATTTTCAATTTCTTGATTTTTCAAAGTTAATTTTGAATTTCTTTCGTTGAAATGCACGTGGTTGTATATGTGTGGCGTGGATGTTTTTGTTTTACCTTTTCACAGTTACTTTTTCTTGATTTTTCAAAGTTCATTTTGAATTTCTTTCGTTGAAATGCAAGAGTTGGAATATTTCAGTAGTGTTTGGTTGTGGTTTACCTTGTCACAGTTACATATTCTTGATTTTTCAAAGTTCATTTTGAATTTCTTTCGTTGTAATGAAAGAGTTGGAATATTTCAGTAGTGTTTGGTTGTGGTTTACCTTGTCACAGTTACATTTTCTTGATTTTTCAAAGTTCATTTTGAATTTCTTTCGTTGAAATGCAAGAGTTGGAATATTTCAGTAGTGTTTGGTTGTGGTTTACCTTGTCACAGTTACATTTTCTTGATTTTTCAAAGTTCATTTTGAATTTCTTTCGTTGAAATGCAAGAGTTGGAATATTTCAGTAGTGTTTGGTTGTGGTTTACCTTGTCACAGCTACATTTTCTTGATTTTTCAAAGTTCATTTTGAATTTCTTTTGTTCAAATGCAAGAGTTGGAATATTTCATGAGTGTGTCAGTGTGTTTTACCTTGTCACAGTTACATTCTCTTGATTTTTCAAGATTTATTTTGAATTTCTGTCCTTGAAATTCAGGATTAGGATATTTTAAGAATTTTTTTGTCGTGATGTACATTTTCAAAGTTAAATTTTTTTATTTTTTAATTTTCATTTGAATTTCTTTCGTTGAAATGCAAGAGTTGGGATATTTCAATAGTGTTTTGTTGTGGTTTACCATGTCACAGTTACATTATCTTGATTTTTAAAAGTTAATTTTTAATTTCTTTCGTTGAAATGCAAGAGTTGGAATATTTCTGTCTTGTTTGGTTGTGGTTTAAATTGTCACATTTACATTTTATTGATTTTTCAAAGTTCATTTTGAATTTCTTTCGTTGAAATGAAAGAGTTGGAATATTTCAGTAGTGTTTGGTTGTGGTTTACCTTGTCACAGTTACATTTTATTGATTTTTCAAAGTTCATTTTGAATTTCTTTCGTTGAAATTTAAGATTTGGAATATTTGAGTAGTTTTTGGTTGTGGTTTACAGTGTCACAGTTACATTTTCTTGATTTTTAAAAGTTCATTTTGAATTTCTTTCGTTGAAATACAAGAGTTGGAATATTTCAGTAGTGATTTGAAGTGGTTTACCGTGTCACAGTTACATTTTCTTGATTTTTCAAAGTTCATTTTGAATTTCTTTCGTTGAAATGCAAGAGTTGGAATATTTCAGTAGTGTTTGGTTGTGGTTTACCTTGTCACAGTTACATTTTCTTGATTTTTTAAAGTTCTTTTTGAATTTCATTCGTTGAAATGCAAGAGTTGGAATATTTCAGTAGTGTTTGGTTGTGGTTTACCTTGTCACAGTTACATTTTCTTGATTTTTCAAAGTTCATTTTGAATTTCTTTCATTGAAATGAGATAGTTGGAATATTTAAGTATTGTTTTTTTGTTGTTTAGCTTGTCACAGTTTCATTTTGTTGATTTTTCAAAGTTCATTTTGAATTTCTTTCGTTGAAATGCAAGAGTTGGAATATTTCAGTAGTGTTTGGTCGTGGTTTACCTTGTCACAGTTACATTTTCTTGATTTTTCAAAGTTCATTTTGAATTTCTTTCGTTGAAATGCAAGAGTTGGAATATTTCAGTAGTGTTTGGTTGTGGTTTACCTTGTCACAGTTAGATTTTCTTGATTTTTCAAAGTTCATTTTGAATTTCTTTCATTGAAATGCAAGAGTTGGAATATTTCAGTAGTGTTTGTTTGTGGTTTACCTTGTCACAATTACATTTTCTTGATTTTTTAAGGTTCATTTTGAATTTATTTATTTGAAATTCAATAGTTTGTATTTTTCAGTTGTGTTTGTTTTTTTTTAACATTTTAACAGTTTAATTTTATTTATTTTTAAAAGGTCATTTTTGAATTTATTTATTTTAAAACAAATTGTTTGAATATTTAAGTAGTGTTTGCTTTTGGTTTACATTGTCACATTTACATTTTATTGATTTTTCAAAGTTCATTTTGAATTTTTTTCGTTGAAATGCAAGAGTTGGAATATTTCAGTAGTGTTTGGTTGTGGTTTACCTTGTCACAGTTACATTTTCTTGATTTTTTAAAGTTCATGTTGAATTTCTTTCGTCGAAATGCAAGAGTTGGAATATTTCAGTAGTGTTTGATTGTGGTTTACCTTGTCACAGTTACATTTTCTTGATTTTTCAAAGTTCATTTTGAATTTCTTTCGTTGAAATGCAAGAGTTGGAGTATTTCAGTAGTGTTTGGTTGTGGTTTACCATATCACAGTTACATTTTCTTGATTTTTCAAACTTCATTTTGAATTTCTTTCGTTGAAATGCAAGAGTTGGAATATTTCAGTAGTGTTTGGTTGTGGTTCACCTTGTCACAGTTAAATTTTCTTGATTTTTCAATGTTTATTTTGAATTTCTTTCATTTAAATGCAACAGTTGGAATATTTCAGTAGTGTTTGGTTGTGGTTTACCTTGTCACAGTTACATTTTCTTGATTTTTCAAAGTTCATTTTGAATTTCTTTCGTTGAAATGATCGTGTTGGACTTTTTGAGTAGTATTTGGTTGTGGTTTACCTTGTCACAGTTACATTTTCTTTATTTTTCAAAGTTCATTTTGAATTTCTTTCTTTGAAATTCAAGAGTTGGAATATTTCAGTAGTGTTTTGTTGTGGTTTACCTTGTCAGAGTTACATTTTCTTAATTTTTCAAAGTTCATTTTGAATTTATTTCTTTGAGATGCAAGAGTTGGACTATTTCAGTAGTGTTTTGTTTTGGTTTACAATGTCACAGTTACATTATATTGATTTTTCAAAGTTCATTTTGAATTTCTTTCGTTGAACTGCAAGAGTTGGAATATTTCTGTAGTGTTTGGTTGTTGTTTACCTTGTAACAGTTACTTTTTCTTTATTTTTCAAAGTTCTTTTTGAATTTCTTTCTTTGAAATGCAAGAGTTGGAATTTTTCAGTAGTGTTTGGTTGTGGTTTACCTTGTCACAGTTACATTTTCTTGATTTTTCAAAGTTCATTTTGAATTTCTGTTGTTCAAATGCAAGAGTTGGAATATTTCAGTAGTGTTTGATTGTGGTCTACCTTGTCACAGTTACATTTTCTTGATTTTTCAAAGTTTATTTTGTATTTCTTTTGTTGAAATTCAAGAATTGGAATATTTCAGTAGTGTTCTATTGTAGTTTAACTTGTCACAGTTACATTTTCTTGATCTTTAAAATTAAATTTGAATTTCTTTAGTTGAAATGCAAGAGTTGGGATATTTCAATAGTGTTTTGTTGTGGTTTACCTTGTCACAGTAACATTCTCTTGATTTTTCAAAGTTCATTTTGAATTTCTTTCGTTGAAATAAATGAGTTGGAATATTTTTTTATTGTTTGATTGTGTTTTACCTAGTCACATTTAAATTTTCTTGATTTTTCAAAGTTCATTTTGATTTTCTTTCGCTGAAATGCAAGAGTTGGAATATTTCAGTAGTGTTTGGTTGTGGTTTACCTTGTCACAGTTACATTTTCTTGATTTTTAAAAGTTCATTTTGAATTTCTTTCGTTGAAATGCACGAGTTGGAATATTTCAGTAGTGATTGGTTGTGGTTTACAGTGTCACTGTTACATTTTCTTTATTTTTCAAAGTTCATTTTGAATTTCTTTCTTTGAAATACAAGAGTTGGAATATTTCAGTTGTGTTTTGAAGTGGTTTACAGTGTCACAGATACATTTTCTTGATTTTTCAAGGTTCATTTTGAATTTGTTTCGTTGAAATGCAAGAGTTGGAATATTTCAGTAGTGTTTGGTTGTGGTTTACCTTGTCACAGTTACATTTTCTTGATTTTTCAAAGTTCATTTTGAATTTCTTTCGTTGAAATGCAAGAGTTGGAATATTTCAGAAGTGTTTGGTTGTGGTTTACCTTGTCACAGTTACATTTTCGTGATTTTTCAAGGTTTATTTGATTTTCTTTCTTTGAAATGCGAGAGTTGGACTATTTCAGTAGTGTTTGGTTGTGGTTTTCCTTGTCACAGTTACATTTTCTTGATTTTTCAAAGTTCATTTTGAATTTCTTTCGTTGAAATGCAAGAGTTGGAATATTTCAGTAGTGTTTGGTCGTGGTTTACCTTGTCACAGTTACATTTTCTTGATTTTTCAAAGTTCATTTTGATTTTTTTTTGTTGAAGTGCAAGAGTTGTAATATTTCAGTATTGTTTGGTTGTGGTTTAAATTGTCACAGTTACATTTTCTATTTATATAAATGTTCATACATAAATTAATTAGTTGAAATTCAAGATTTGGAATATTTCAGTAGTGCTTGATTGTGGTTTACCTTGTCACAGTTACATTTTCTTGATTTTTTAAAGTTCATTTGAATTTCTTTCATTGAAATGCAAGAGTTGGAATATTTCAGTAGTGTTTGGTTGTGGTTTACCTTGTCACAGTTACATTTTCTTTGATTTTTCAAAGTTCATTTTTGAATTTCTTTCGTTGAAATGCAAGAGTTGGAATATTTCAGTAGTGTGTTGTTGAAGTTTACCTTGTCACGGTTACATTTTCTTGATTTTTCAAAGTTCATTTTGAATTTCTTACGTTGAAATGCAAGAGTTGGAATATTTCAGTAGTGTTTGGTTGTGGTTTACCTTGTCACAGTTACATTTTCTTGATTTTTCAATGTTAATTTTGAATTTCTTTCATTTAAATGCAAGAGTTGGAATATTTCAGTAGTGTTTGTTAGTGGTTTACCTTGTCACAGTTACATTATCTTGATTTTTCAAAGTTCATTTTGAATTTCTTTCGTTGAAATGCAAGAGTTGGAATATTTCAGTAGTGTTTGGTTATTGTTTACCTTATCACAGTTATATTTTCTTGATTTTTCAAAGTTCATTTTGAATTTCTTTCGTTGAAATACAAGAGTTGGAATATTTCAGTAGTGTTTGGTTGTGGTTTACCTTGTCACAGTTACATTTTCTTGATTTTTCAAAGTTCATTTTGAATTCCTTTCGTTGAAATGCAAGAGTTGGAATATTTCAGTAGTGTTTGGTTATGGTTTACCTTGTCATAGTTTCATTGTCCTTTTTTTTCTTATTTCTTTTGTTATATGTTTAGATGTTATTATCTTGGTGTTATATTTCTTGAGTGTGTGGAAGTTGTTTTACTTGTCACAGTTACATTTTCTTGATTTTTCAAAGTTCATTTTGAATTTCTTTCGTTGAAATGCAAGAGTTGGAATATTTCAGTAGTGTTTGGTTGTGGTTTACCTTGTCACAGTTACATTTTCTTGATTTTTCAAAGTTCATTTTGAATTTCTTTCGTTGAAATGCAAGAGTTGGAATATTTCAGTAGTGTTTGGTTGTGGTTTACCTTGTCACAGTTACATTTTCTTGATTTTTCAAAGTTCATTTTGAATTTCTTTCGTTGAAATGCAAGAGTTGGAATATTTCAGTAGTGTTTGGTTGTGGTTCTACCTTGTCACAGTTACATTTTCTTGATTTTTCAAAGTTCATTTTGAATTTCTTTCGTTGAAATGCAAGAGTTGGAATATTTCAGTAGTGTTTGGTTGTGGTTTACCTTGTCACAGTTACATTTTCTTGATTTTTCAAAGTTCATTTTGAATTTCTTTCGTTGAAATGCAAGAGTTGGAATATTTCAGTAGTGTTTGGTTGTGGTTTACCTTGTCACAGTTACATTTTCTTGATTTTTCAAAGTTCATTTTGAATTTCTTTCGTTGAAATGCAAGAGTTGGAATATTTCAGTAGTGTTTGGTTGTGGTTTACCTTGTCACAGTTACATTTTCTTGATTTTTCAAAGTTCATTTTGAATTTCTTTCGTTGAAATGCAAGAGTTGGAATATTTCAGTAGTGTTTGGTTGTGGTTTACCTTGTCACAGTTACATTTTCTTGATTTTTCAAAGTTCATTTTGAATTTCTTTCGTTGAAATGCAAGAGTTGGAATATTTCAGTAGTGTTTGGTTGTGGTTTACCTTGTCACAGTTACATTTTCTTGATTTTTCAAAGTTCATTTTGAATTTCTTTCGTTGAAATGCAAGAGTTGGAATATTTCAGTAGTGTTTGGTTGTGGTTTACCTTGTCACAGTTACATTTTCTTGATTTTTCAAAGTTCATTTTGAATTTCTTTCGTTGAAATGCAAGAGTTGGAATATTTCAGTAGTGTTTGGTTGTGGTTTACCTTGTCACAGTTACATTTTCTTGATTTTTCAAAGTTCATTTTGAATTTCTTTCGTTGAAATGCAAGAGTTGGAATATTTCAGTAGTGTTTGGTTGTGGTTTACCTTGTCACAGTTACATTTTCTTGATTTTTCAAAGTTCATTTTGAATTTCTTTCGTTGAAATGCAAGAGTTGGAATATTTCAGTAGTGTTTGGTTGTGGTTTACCTTGTCACAGTTACATTTTCTTGATTTTTCAAAGTTCATTTTGAATTTCTTTCGTTGAAATGCAAGAGTTGGAATATTTCAGTAGTGTTTGGTTGTGGTTTACCTTGTCACAGTTACATTTTCTTGATTTTTCAAAGTTCATTTTGAATTTCTTTCGTTGAAATGCAAGAGTTGGAATATTTCAGTAGTGTTTGGTTGTGGTTTACCTTGTCACAGTTACATTTTCTTGATTTTTCAAAGTTCATTTTGAATTTCTTTCGTTGAAATGCAAGAGTTGGAATATTTCAGTAGTGTTTGGTTGTGGTTTACCTTGTCACAGTTACATTTTCTTGATTTTTCAAAGTTCATTTTGAATTTCTTTCGTTGAAATGCAAGAGTTGGAATATTTCAGTAGTGTTTGGTTGTGGTTTACCTTGTCACAGTTACATTTTCTTGATTTTTCAAAGTTCATTTTGAATTTCTTTCGTTGAAATGCAAGAGTTGGAATATTTCAGTAGTGTTTGGTTGTGGTTTACCTTGTCACAGTTACATTTTCTTGATTTTTCAAAGTTCATTTTGAATTTCTTTCGTTGAAATGCAAGAGTTGGAATATTTCAGTAGTGTTTGGTTGTGGTTTACCTTGTCACAGTTACATTTTCTTGATTTTTCAAAGTTCATTTTGAATTTCTTTCGTTGAAATGCAAGAGTTGGAATATTTCAGTAGTGTTTGGTTGTGGTTTACCTTGTCACAGTTACATTTTCTTGATTTTTCAAAGTTCATTTTGAATTTCTTTCGTTGAAATGCAAGAGTTGGAATATTTCAGTAGTGTTTGGTTGTGGTTTACCTTGTCACAGTTACATTTTCTTGATTTTTCAAAGTTCATTTTGAATTTCTTTCGTTGAAATGCAAGAGTTGGAATATTTCAGTAGTGTTTGGTTGTGGTTTACCTTGTCACAGTTACATTTTCTTGATTTTTCAAAGTTCATTTTGAATTTCTTTCGTTGAAATGCAAGAGTTGGAATATTTCAGTAGTGTTTGGTTGTGGTTTACCTTGTCACAGTTACATTTTCTTGATTTTTCAAAGTTCATTTTGAATTTCTTTCGTTGAAATGCAAGAGTTGGAATATTTCAGTAGTGTTTGGTTGTGGTTTACCTTGTCACAGTTACATTTTCTTGATTTTTCAAAGTTCATTTTGAATTTCTTTCGTTGAAATGCAAGAGTTGGAATATTTCAGTAGTGTTTGGTTATGGTTTACCTTGTCACACTTACATTTTCTTGATTTTTCAAAGTTCATTTTGAATTTCTTTCGTTGAAATGCAAGAGTAGGAAAATTTCAGTAGTGTTTTGTTGTGGTTTATCTTGTCACAGTTACTTTTTCCCGTTCTTTCAAATGTCATTTTTAATTTCTTTCGTTGAAATGCAAGAGTTGGAATATTTCAGTAGTGTTTGGTTGTTGTTTACCTTGTCTCAAATACATTTTCATGATTTTTCAAAGTTAATTTTGAATTTCTTTCGTTGAAATGCAAGAGTTGGAATATTTCAGTAGTGTTTGGTTGTGGTTTACCTTGTCACAGTTACATTTTCTTGATTTTTCAAAGTTCATTTTGAATTTCTTCGTTGAAATGCAAGAGTTGGAATATTTCATTAGTGTTTCGTTGTGGTTTAACTTTTTCACAGTTACATTTTCTTGATTTTTCAAAGTTCATTTTGAATTTCTTTCCTTGAAATGCAAGAGTTGGAATATTTCAGTAGAGTTTGGTTGTGGTTTACCTTGTCACAGTTACATTTTCTTTATTTTTCAAAGTTCATTTTGAATTTCTTTCGTTGTAATGCAAGAGTTGGAATATTTCAGTAGTGTTTGTTTGTGTTCTACCGTGTCACAATTACATTTTCTTGATTATTCAAAGTTCATTTTGAATTTGTATCGTTGAAATGCGAGTTGGAATATTTCAGTAGTGTTTTGGTTATGGTTTTAATCTACACACTTAATGTTTATGTTTATTTATATTTTCTTTTTGTTTTTCTTTCGTTTAATTGCATGTGTTGGAATATTTCAGTAGTGTTTGGGTGTGGTTTGCCTTATCACTGTTACATTCTCTTGATTTTTCAAAGTTTATTTTGAATTTCTTTCGTTGAAATGCAAGAGTTGGAATATTTCAGTAGTGTTTGGTTGTGGTTTACCTTGTCACAGTTACATTTTCTTGATTTTTCAAAGTTCATTTTGAATTTCTTTCGTTGAAATGCAAGAGTTGGAATATTTCAGTAGTGTTTGGTTGTGGTTTACCTTGTCACAGTTACATTTTCTGATTTTTCAAAGTTCATTTTGAATTTCTTCGTTGAAATGCAAGAGTTGGAATATTTCAGTAGTGTTTGATTGTGGTTTACCTTGTCACAGTTACATTTTCTGATTTTTCAAAGTTCATTTTGAATTTCTTTCGTTGAAATGCAAGAGTTGGAATATTTCAGTAGTGTTTGGTTGTGGTTTACCTTGTCACAGTTACATTTTCCTGATTTTTCAAAGTTCATTTTGAATTTCTTTCCTTGAACTGCAAGAGTTGGAATATTTCAGTAGTGTTTGGTTGTGGTTTACCTTGTCACAGTTACATTTTCTTGATTTTTAAATGTTCATTCAGGTTTTCTTTCATTGAAGTGCAAGAGTTGGAATATTTCAGTAGTGTTTGGTTGTGGTTTACCTGGTCACAGTTACATTTTCTTGATTTTTCAAAGTTCATTTTGAATTTCTTTCGTTGAAATGCAAGAGTTGGAATATTTCAATAGTGTTTGGTTACGGTTTACCTTGTCACAGCTACATTTTCTTGATTTTTAAAAGTTCTTTTTGAATTTCTTTCGTTGAAATGTAAGAGTTGGAATATTTCAGTAGTGTTTGGTTGTGGTTTACCTTGTCACAGTTACATTTTCTTGATTTTTCAAGGTTTATTTTGAATTTCTTTCATTGAAATGCAAGAGTTGGAATATTTCAGTAGTGTTTGGTTGTGGTTTACCTTGTCATTACATTTTCTTGATTTTTCAAAGTTAATTTTGAATTTCATTCATTGAAATGCAAGAGTTGGAATATTTCAGTAGTGTTTGATTGTGGTTTACCAGGTCACAGTTACATTTTCTTGATTTTTCAAATTTCATTTTGAATTTATTTATTTGAAATACAAGAGTTGGAATATTTAAGTAGTGTTTGGTTGTGGTTTACCTTGTCACAGTTACATTTTATTGTTTTTTAAAAGTTCATTTGAATTTATTTAGTTGAAATGCAAGTGTTGGAATATTTCAGTAGTGTTTGGTTGTGGTTTACCTTGTCACAGTTACATTTTCTTGATTTTTCAAAGTTCATTTTGAATTTCTTTCGTTGAAATGCAAGAGTCAGAATATTTCAGTAGTGTTTGGTTGTGGTTTACCATGTCAAAGTTACATTTTTTTGATTTTTCAAAGTTCATTTTGAATTTCTTTCGTTGAAATGCAAGAGTTGGAATATTTAGTAGTGTTTGGTTGTGGTTTACCTTGTCAAAGTTACATTTTCTTGATTTTTCAAAGTTCATTTTGAATTTATTTCGTTGAAATGCAAGAGTCAGAATATTTCAGTAGTGTTTGGTTGTGGTTTACCTAATCAGAGTTACATTTTATTGATTTTTCAAAGTTAATTTTGAATTTTTTTCGTTGAAATGCAAAAGTTGGACTATTTCAGTAGTGTTTGGTTGTGGTTTAACTTGTCACAGTTACATTTTCTTGATTTTTCAAAGTTCATTTTGAATTTCTTTCGTTGAAATGCATGAGTCGGAAAATTTCAGTAGTGTTAGGTTGTGGTTTACCTTGTCACAGTTACATTTTCTTGATTTTTCAAAGTTCATTTTGAATTTCTTTCTTTTAAATGCAAGAGCTGGAATATTTCAGTAGTGTTTGGTTTTGTTTTACCTTGTCACAGTTACATTTTCTTGATTTTTCAAAGTTCATTTGAATTTCTTTCGTTGAAATGCAAGAGTTGGAATATTTCACTAGTGTTTGGTGTGGTTTACCTTGTCACAGTTACATTCTCTTGATTTTTCAAAGTTCATTTGAACTTCTTTCGTTGAAATATGTTTGATCGTGCTTTACCTTGACACAGTTAAATTTCTTGATTTTTGTTAGGTTAGGTTAGGCTAGATCAAGTTAGATTAGGTTAAGTTAGGTTAGGTTAGCCCACGTACGCGCGCGTACGTAGGCTAACCTAACCTAACCTAATCTAACTTGATCTAGCCTAACCTAACCTAACAAAAATCAAGAAATTTAACTGTGTCAAGGTAAAGCACGATCAAACATATTTCAACGAAAGAAATTCAAAATGAACTTTGAAAAATCAAGAGAATGTAACTGTGACAAGGTAAACCACACCAAACACTACTGAAATATTCCAACTCTTGCATTTCAACGAAAGAAATTCAAATGAACTTTGAAAAATCAAGAAAATGTACCTGTGACAAGGTAAACCATAACCAAACACTACTGAAATATTCCAGCTCTTGCATTTCAACGAAAGAAATTCAAAATAAACTTTGAAAAATCAAGAAAATATAACTGTGAAAGGGTAAACCAGAATCAAACACTACTGAAATAGTCCAACTCTTGTATTTCAACGAAAGAAATTCAAAATGAACTTTGAGAAATCAAGAAAATGTAACTGTGACAAGGAAAACCAAAACAAAAAAAAACAGAAAAATACAAAAACTAGAATTTCAAATAAAGAAATAAAAAATTAACATTGAAAAAACAATAAAATGAAAATGTGACAAGGTAAAGCAAAACCGGACAATCAAGAAAAAGACAAACTCTAGAACTTCAAATATACACATTCAAAATGAAATTTTAATAAAAAAAAAAATGTAACTATGACAAGCTAACCCACAACCAAACACTACTGAAATATTCCAACTCTTGAATTTCAACGAAATAAATTAAAAATGAACTTTGAAAAATCAAGAAATTGCAACTTTTACAAGGTAAACCACAACCAAACACTACTGAAATTTTCCAACTCGTGCATTTCAACGAAATAAATAAAAATGTACTTTGAAAAATCATGAAAATGTAACTGTGACAAGGTAAACAACAACCAAAAACTACAGAAATTTTCCAACTCGTGTATTTTAAAGAAAGAAATTCAAAATGAAATACGAAAAATCAAGAAAATGTAACTTTGAGAAGGTAAACCACAATCAAACACTACTTAAATATTCCAACTCTTGCATTTCAATGAAAGAAATTCAAAATGAACTTTGAAAAATCAAGAAAATGTAATGACAAGGTAAACCACGACCAAACACTACTGAAATATTCCAACTCTTGCATTTCAATGAAAGAAATTCAAAATAAACCTTGAAAAATCAAGAAAATGTAACTGTGACCAGTTAAACCACAACCAAACACTACTGAAATATTCCAACTCTTGCATTTCAATGAAAGAAAACCTGAATGAACTTTGAAAAATCAAGAAAATGTAACTGTGACAAGGTAAACCACAACCAAACACTACTGAAATATTCCAACTCTTGCATTTCAACGAAAGAAATTCAAAATGAACTTTGAAAAATCAGGAAAATGGAACTGTGACAAGGTAAACAACAACCAAAAACTAATTAAATATTCCAACTCTTGCATTTCAACGAAAGAAATTCAAATGAACATTGAATAATCAGGAAAATGTAACTGTGACAAGGTAAACCACAACCAAACACTACTGAAATATTCCAACTCTTGCATTTCAACGAAAGAAATTCAAAATGAACTTTGAAAAATCAAGAAAATGTAACTGTGACAAGGTAAACCACAACCAAACACTACTGAAATATTCCAACTCTTGCATTTCAACGAATGAAATTCAAAATGAACTTTGAAAAATAAAGAAAATGTAACTCTGACAAGGTAGACCACAACCAAACACTACTGAAATATTCCAACTCTTGCATTTCAACGAAAGAAATTCAAAATGAACTTTGAAAAATCAAGAAAATGTAACTGTGACAAGGTAAACCATAACCAAAACACTACTGAAATATTCCAACTCTTGAATTTCAACGAAAGAAATTAAAATGAACTTTGAAAAATCAAGAAAATGTAACTGTGACAAGGTAAACCACAACCAAACACTACTGAAATATTCCAACTGTTGCTTTTCAACGAAAGAAATTCAAAATGAACTTTGAAAAATCAAGAAAATGTAACTGTGACAAGGTAAACCATAACCAAAACACTACTTAAATATTCCACATCTTGCATTACAACGAAACAAATTCAAAATTAACTTTGAAAAATCAAGAAAATGTAACTGTGACAAGGTAAACCAGAACCAAACACTAGTGAAATAGTCCAACTCTTTAATTTCAACGAAAGAAATTCAAAATGAACTATATAAAACAAGAAAATGTAACTGTGACAAGTTATACCAAAACCATACACTACCGAAATATTCCAACTCTTGAATTTCAACGAAGAAATTCAAAATGAACTTTGAAAAATCAAGAAAATGTAACTGTGACAAGGTAAACCACAACCAAACACTACTGAAATATTCCAACTCTTGCATTTCCACGAAAGAAATTCATAATGAACTTTGAAAAATCAAAAGAATGTAACTTTGACAAGGTAAACCACAACCAAACACTACCGAAATAATTCAACTCTTGCATTTCAACGAAAGAATTTCAAAATTAACTTTAAAAAATCAAGAAAATGTAACTATTACAAGTTAAACAACTACCAAACACTACTTAAATATTCCAACTCTTGCATTTCAACAAAAGAACTTCAAAATGAACTTTGAAAAATCAAGAAAATGTAAATGTGACAATGTCAAAAAAAAAAACACACTCCTGAAATATTCCAAATCTTGCATTTAAAGTAAAGAAGTTAAAATGAACTTTTAAAAATCAAGAAAATGTAACTGTGACAAGGTAAACCACAACCAAACACTACTGAAATATTCCAACTCTTGCATTTCGACGAAAGAAATTCAAAATGAAATTTTGAAAAATCATGAAAATGTAACTGTGACAAGGTAAACCACAACCAAACACTACTGAAATATTCCAACTCTTGCATTTCAACGAAAGAAATTCAAATGAACTTTGAAAAATCAAGAAAATATAACTGTGACAAGGTAAACCACAACCAAACACTACTGAAATATTCCAACTCTTTCATTTCAACGAAAGAAATTCAAAATGAATTTTGAAAAATCATTAATAAGTAACTGTGACCATTTAAACAGCAACCATACACTAGTCAAATAGTCCATCTCTTGCATTTTATCTAATGAAATTCAAAATTAACTTTGACGAATCAAGAAAATGTAACTGTGACAAGGTAACCCACAACCAAACACTACTGAAATTTTCAAACTCCTGCATTTCAACGAAAGAAATTCAAAATGAACTTTTAAAAATTAAGAAAATGTAAGTGTGACAAGGTAAATCACAACCAAACACTACTGAAATAGTCCAACTCTTGCATTTCAATAAAAGAAATTCGAAATGAACTTTTAAAAATATACATAATGTAACTGTGACAAGGTAAACCACAACAAAACACTACTGAAATAGTCCAACTCTTGCATTTCAACGAAATAAATTCAAAATGAACTTTGAAAAATCAAGAGAATGTAACTGTGACAAGGTAAACCACAACCAAACACCACTGAAACATTCCAACTCTTGCAATTCAACGAAAGAAATTCAAAATGAACTTTGAAAAATCAAGAAAATGTAACTGTGACAAGGTAAATCATAAGCAAACACTACTGAAATATTCCAACTCTAGCATTTCAACAAAAGAATTTCAAAATGAACTTTGATAAATCAAGAAAATGTAGCTGTGACAAGGTAAACCACAACCAGACACTACTTAAATATTCCACCTCTTGCATTTAAACGAAAGAAATTTAAAATGAACTTTGAAAAATCAAGAAAATGTACCTGTGACAAGGTAAACCACAACCAAACTCTACTGAAATATTCCAAGTCTTGCATTTCAACGAAAGAAATTCAAAATGAACTTTGAAAAATCAATAAAATGTAACTGTGACAAGGTAAACCACAACCAAACTCTACTGAAATTTTCCAACTCTTGCATTTCAACGAAAGAAATTTAAAATGAACTTTGAAAAATCAAGCAAATGTAGCAGTGACAAGGTAAACCACAACCAAACACTACTGAAATATTCCAAGTCTTGCATTTCAACGAAAGAAATTCAAAATGAACTTTGAAAAATCAATAAAATGTAACTGTGACAAGTTAAACCACAACCAAACACTACTGAAATATTCCAACTCTTGCATTTCAACGAAAGAAATTCAAAATGAACTTTGAAAAATCAAGAAAATGTAACTGTGACAAGGTAAACCATAACCAAACACTACTGACATATTCCAACTCTTGAATTTCAAAGAAAGAAATTCAAAATGAACTTTGTAAAATCAAGAAAATGTAACTGTGACAAGGTAAACCACAACCAAACACTCCTGAAATATTCCAACTCTTGCATTTCAACTAAATAAATTCAAAATGAACTTTGAAAAATAAAGATATGTAACTTTGACAAGGTAAACCATAATGTAACACTACTGAAATATTCCAACTCTTGCATTTCAACGAAAGAAATTCAAAATGAACTTTAAAAAATCAAGAAAATGTAACTGTGACAAGGTAAACCACAAACAAACGCTACTGAAATATTCTAACTCTTGCATTTCAACGAAAGAAATTCAAAATAAACTTTTAAAAATCAAGAAAATGTAACTCTGACAAGGTAAAACACAACCAAACACTACTGAAATATTCCAACTCTTGTATTTCAACTAAAGAAATTCAAAATTAACATTGAAAAAAAAAGAAAAACTATCTGTGACAATCTAAACCACACCAAAACACTACTGAAATATTCCAACTCTTGCATTTCAATGATAGAAATACAGAATGAACTTTAAAAAATCAAGACAATGTAACTGTGACAAGGTAAACCACAACCAAACACTACTGAAATATTCCAACTCTTGTATTTCAACGATAGAAATTCAAAATGAACTTTGAAAAATCAAGAAAATGTAACTGTGACAAGGTAAACCACAACCAAACACTACTGAAATATTCCAACTCTTGCATTTCAACGAAATAAATTCAAAATGAACTTTAAAAAATAAAGAAAATGTAAGTGTGACAAGGTAAACCACAACCAAACACTACTGAAATATTCCAACTCTTGCATTTCAACAAAAGAAATTCATAAGTGAACTATGAACAATCAAGAAAATGTAACTGAGACAAGGTAAACCACAACCACACACTACTGAAATATTCCAACTCTTGCATTTCAACGAAAGAAATTCAAAATGAACTTTGAAAAATCAAGAAAATGTAACTGTGACAAGGTAAACCACAACCAAACACCACTGAAATATTCCAACTCTTGCAATTCAACGAAAGAAATTCAAAATGAACTTTGAAAAATCAAGAAAATGTAACTGTGACAAGGTAAATCATAAGCAAACACTACTGAAATATTCCAACTCTTGCATTTCAACAAAAGAAATTAAAAATGAACTTTGATAAATCAAGAAAATGTAGCTGTGACAAGGTAAACCACAACCAAACACTACTGAAATATTACAACTCTTGCATTTCAACGAAAGAAATTTAAAATGAACTTTGAAAAATCAAGAAAATGTAACTGTGACAAGGTAAACCACAACCAAACTCTCCTGACATATTCCAAGTCTTGCATTTCAACGAAAGAAATTCAAAGTGAACTTTGAAAAATCAAGAAAATGTAACTGTGACAAGGTAAACCACAACCAAACTCTACTGAAATATTCCAACTCTTGCATTTCAACGAAAGAAATTTAAAATGAACTTTGAAAAATCGAGCATATGTAGCAGTGACAAGGTAAACCACAACCAAACACTACTGAAATATTCCAAGTCTTGCATTTCAACGAAAGAAATTCAAAATGAACTTTTAAAAATCAAGAAAATGTAACTGTGACACGCTAACCCCCAACCACACACTACTGACATATTCCAATTCTTGCATTTCATCGAAAGAAATTCAAAATGAACTTTGAAAAAACAAGAAAATGTAACTGTGACAAGGTAAACCACAACCAAACACTACTGAAATATTCCAACTCTTGCACTTCAAAGAAAGAAATTCAAAATGAACTTTGAAAAATCAAGAAATTGTAACTGTGACAAGGTAAACAATAACCAAACACTACTGAAATATTCCAACTCTTGAATTTAAACTAAAGAAATTCAAAGTGAACTTTCAAAAATCAAGAAATGTAACTTTGACAAGGTAAACCATAACGAAACACTACTGAAATATTCCAACTCTTGCATTTAAACGAAAGAAATTAAAAATGAACTTTGAAAAATCAAGAAAATGTAACTGTGAAAGGGTAAACTACAACCAAACACTACTGAAATATTCCAACTCTTGCATTTCAACGAAAGAAATTCAAAATAAACTTTAGAAAATAAAGAAAATGTAACTCAGACAAGGTAAACCACAACCAAACACTACTGAAATATTCCAACTCTTTTATTTCAACAAAAGAAATTCAGAATAAACTTTGAAAAATCAAGAAAATGTAATTCTGACGAGCTAAACCACAACCAAACACTACTTAAATATTCCAACTCTTGAATTTCAAAGAAAGAAATTCAAAATGAACTTTGAAAAATCAAGAAAATGTAACTGTGATAAGGTAAACCACAACCAAACACTGCTGAAATATTCCAACTCTTGTATTTCAACTAAAGAAATTCAAAAGGAACTTTGAAAAATCAAGAAAATGTAACTGTGACAAGGTAAATCACAACCAAACACTACTGAAATATTCCAACTCTTGCATTTCAACGAAAGAAATTCAAAATGAACTTTGAAAAATCAAGAAAATGTAACTGTGACAAGGTAAACCACAACCAAACACTACTGAAATATTACAACTCTTGCCTTTCAACAAAAGAAATTCAAAATGAACTTTGAAAAATCAAGAAAATGTAACTGTGACACGGTAAACCACAACCAAACCCTACTGAAATATTCCAACTCTTGCATTTCAACGAAAGAAATTCAAAATGAACTTTTAAAAATCAAGAAAATGTAACTGTGACAAGGTAAACCACAACCAAACACCACTGAAATATTCCAACTCTTGCATTTCAAAGAAAGAAATTCAAAATGAACTTTGAAAAATCAAGAAAATGTAACTGTGACAAGGTAAATCACAAGAAAACACTACTGAAATATTCCAACTCTTGCATTTCAACAAAAGAAATTCAAAATGAACTTTGATAAATCAAGAAAATGTATCTGTGACAAGGTAAACCACAACCAAACACTACTGAAATATTCCAAGTCTTGCATTTAAACGAAAGAAATTTAAAATGAACTTTTATAAATCAAGAAAATGTACCTGTGACAAGGTAAACCACAACCAAACTCTACTGAAATATTCCAAGTCTTGCATTTCAACGAAAGAAATTCAAAATGAACTTTGATAAATCAAGAAAATGTATCTGTGACAAGGTAAACCACAACCAAACTCTACTGAAATTTTCAAACTCTTGCATTTCAACTAAATAAATTTAAAATGAACTTTGAAAAATCAAGAAAATGTACCAGTGACAAGGTAAACCACAACCAAACACTACAGAAATATTCAAAGTCTTGCATTTCAACGAAAGAAATTCAAAATGAACTTTGAAAAATCAAGAAAATGTAACTGTGACAAGGTAAACCACAATCTCACACTACTGACATAGTCCACCTCTTGCATTTCAACGAAAGAAATTCATAATGAACTTTGAAAAATCAAGAAAATGTAACTGTGACAAGGTAAACCACAAGCAAACACTACTGAAATATTCCAACTCTTGCATTTCAACGAAAGAAATTCAAAATGAACTTTGAAAAATCAAGAAAATGTAACTGTGACAAGGTAAACAATAACCAAACACTACTGAAATATTCCAACTCTTACATTTACACGAAAGAAATTAAAAATGAACTTTTAAAAATCAATAAATGTAACTTTGACAAGTTAAACCATAATGTAACACTACTGAAATATTCCAACTCTTGCATTTCAACGAAAGAAATTCAAAATGAACTTTGAAAAATCAAGAAAATGTAACTGTGACAAGGTAAACCACAACCAAACACTACTGAAATATTCTAACTCTTGCATTTCAACGAAAAACATTCAAAATAAACTTTTGAAAATAAATAAAATGTAACTCTGAAAAGGTAAACCATAACCAAACACTACTGAAATATTCCAACTCTTTTATTTCAACAAAATAAATTCAGAATGAACTTTGAAAAATCAAGAAAATGTAACTCTGACGAGCTAAACCACAACCAAACACTACTTAAATATTCCAACTCTTGCATTTCAAAGAAATAAATTCAAAATGAACTTTGAAAAATTAAGAAAATGTAACTTTGATAAGGTAAACAACAACCAACCACTGCTGAAATATTCCAACTCTTGTATTTCAACGAAAGAAATTCAGAATGAGCTTTGAAAAATCAAGAAAATGTAACTGTGAAAAGTTAAAGCACAACCAAACGATACTGAAATATTCCAACTCTTGAATTTCAACTAAAAAAATTCAAAATGAACTTTGAAAAATCAAGAAAATGTATCTGTGACAAGTTCACCCACAGCAAACCCATACAGATAGAGTCCACCTCTTGCATTTCATCTAAATAAATTCAATATGAACTTCGATATTTCAGGAAAATGTAACTGTGACATGGTAAACCACAACCAAACACTACTGAAATATTCCAACTCTTGCATTTCAACGAAAGAAATTCAAAATGAACTTTGAAAAATCAAGAAAATGTAACTGTGACAAGGTAAACCACAACCAAACACTATTGAAATTTTCCAACTGTTGCATTTCAACGAAAGAAATTTAAAATGAACATTGAAAAATCAAGAAAATGTATCTGTGACAAGGTAAACCACAACCAATCACTACTGAAATATTCCAAGTCATGCATTTCAACGAAATAAATTCAAACTGAATTTTGAAAAAACATGAAAATGTAACTGTGACATGGTAAACCACAACCAAACACTACTGAAATATTCCAAGTCTTGCATTTCAACGAAAGAAATTCAAAATGAACTTTGAAAAATCAAGAAAATTTAACTGTTACATGTTAAACCACAACCAAACACTACTTAAATATTCAATATCGTGAATTTCAACTAAATAAATTTAAAATGAACTTTGAAAAATCAAGAAAATGTAACTGTGACAAGGTAAACCACAACCAAACACTACTGAAATATTCCAACTCTTGCATTTCAACGAAAGAAATTCAAAATGAACTTTGAAAAATCAGGCCTTTGGGGTGCCGGGGGCCCTTTGGGGTGGGGGGAGGGGCCGGGTGGAGGGGTTGTTCTGTGTCTCAATGCACAAAAAAATATTAAAAATGGGGGAGGGGGGGGGAGAGGAGGCGGAGAGGGAGGAGGAGGAGGGGGAGGGGGAGGAGGGGAGGGGGAGGGGAGGGGGAGGGGATGATTGGAGGGGGAGGGAGGATGGGGGAGGAGATGGAGGGAGAGGGAGGTGGGCCAAAGGGGGGGCCCTTTGGGAGCCCGGTGGATCTTTGAGGACCTTGGGGACTTCCTTCGGGGTTGGGGTATGGGGATTGGAACCCTTTGGGGTTGGGGTATAGGACCTCACAACACTGTTCAAATGGAATTTGTGTATTATAACGACCACAGAGTTTCACCATTAAATTCTCTTCTAAAATCTCTTCAAAAATCATATTTTATAATATCTCTAACTGTTTCGTCGAAATAATTCCATAAAATGGCTAAAACGGTATCGCCTAATTAATCCCTAAACGTAATTCAGCATGTTCCTTTTGTTTAGCATCCCTGCGCTGGCGCACTTCAATTATTTGGAAACCTGATTCCCGCGCTAGAACAATTCATCGCTAAGATCTAAACTTTGCCTCGGAAATGATTCTCTTGTTAGAAGTCCAAATTAATGTGCCTTTCGTGAATCAATTCTAGAACAACAAATTAATTCCCCATTTGTGTTAATCAATCAATCCTGACATCATCTGTCGCGTATGATCTAAAATTTGTCTCGGAGACAATTCTATTTGTACATGCATCAAAAACATTAATTAACTTGACGTTATCAGTCAGACATTCCCTGGAAACAATTTGATTAATGACTGACAGCACAAGTGTTCCCCGGAAACTCATAACATTTGGTTTGAACAACATATATTGGAAACACGTTATCTCCCCGAAACTCATAACTTCTGCATTGAACAACAACAAGAAGGGTGTGACAAAGTTCCTGTTTTTCCATTCTCAATGACAAAATACATAAACCCATCCATAAATTGACCAGCACACATAACCATCCATGAAAACAGACATAAATGTGACAAAATTCCTGTTTTTTCATTCTCACTGACAAAGTCTATAAAACCCTCCATAAATGTGACAAAATTCCTGTTTTTCAAATTCTCAATGACAAAAACCATAATCCACGTGGTTCTATGCCCATATATGGTGTGGGTACCGGAGCTTTAGGGTCATCTCTACTGCCAAGGCTAGAGCCACATCGTGGTAATTATTGACCCTAATAAGAATTAAATAAAAAAAACAAGTTTTTTAAACTGAAAGTAAGGAGCGACATTAAAACTTAAAACGAACAGAAATTATTCCGTATATGAAAGGGGTTGTCTCCTTCTCAACATCTCGCTCTTTACGCTAAAGTTTTTTATTGTTTTATAAAATAAAGTTGTGAGACAGAATCCAACTTTAGCGTAAAGAGCGAGGCGTTGTGGAGGGGACAGCCCCTTTCATATACGGAATAATTTCTGTTCGTTTTAAGTTTTAATGTCGCTCCTTACTTTCAGTTTAAAAAACTTGTTTTTTTTTATTTAATTTCTGATCGTTTTTTAGTTAATGTAGCTTTTATTTTGGCTCGCCGTCATTGAATAAGTAAAAAAAATTTGCGGAAAATTTTTACTTTACTTTTGCTAAATGGCTGTCTCTAAATTTGGTTCTGACGTAATTTACAAATTAACTTACGTAACGAACTTCTATATTCGTATATTTTTCTTCTGGCAAAAAATACAAAGTTGCAGATTTTTGCAGATATGAGCTTGAAACCTTTGTTATCGGGTTTTCTGATACGCTGAATCTGACGGTGTGATTTTCATTAAAAATTTTTCACTTTTAGGGGATTTTCCCCCCCTCTTTAAAACATCAGGTGAGTTTTCTGAGGCTCGTAGCCTTTGATGAGTAATACTAAACTTAATAAAATTCATATATTTAGAATCAGCATTATAAGCCCATTCTTTTGATACATTTATTGACATCAAAGTTCCGTTTTTAAAAGTTTCGATAACTATTGAGCCGTATCGCTTGTTTTTTTTATTGTTTTTTTTTATTACGTATATGTTATTACGTATATGATGGGGTTCTCCCCTTAGTCAATACCACGCTCTTTACGTTAAAAGTTAAAAAAATTTTAATTCACAAACCCCTGAATCACAAAGGCCGTTTAATTAGAATACATAGCTCTTTTGAAAGCACTAAAAAAAAACTGTAGCGTAAAGAGCGAAGTATTGACCTGGGAGAGAACCCCCTCATATACGTAATAATTTCTGTTCATTTTAAGTTGTATTGTTGCTTCTTACTTTCAGTTGAAAGTACTTGTTTTTTTTAATTTAATTTCTGATCGTTTTTTAAATAATGCTTGGAAATCAGGCGCCCCCTTCATAGAAATGTCCCTTACCCCAAAGAAACATCCTCCACGGAAAGATTCTCCCGATTAACCCCCTCCGCCCGCCCTCCTCCCCCCCACCAGAAAAAAATTCTTCCTGAAAATGTCTGTATACTTCCCAATAACCAATACAATATGTAAGCAATGGGCAAAGTTCATAACTTGCAGCCCTTCCCCCGGGAACTGTGGGGGATTAAGTCATTTTAAACGACATATTTATTAGATTTTCGACTATGCTAAACTCAATGGCTATCTCAAAATTTTAATTGGGTGATTTTGAGAAAAAAATGTGCGTGGGAGGGGGCCTAGTTGCCCTCCATTTTTTTTTGGTCACTTAAAAAGGGCACTAGAACTTTTAATTTCCGTTCCAATGAGCCCTCTTACGATATTCTAGGACCACTGGGTCAATACGATTACCCCTGGGAAAAAAAAAACCAAATAAACACGCACCCGTGATCTTTCTTCTGGCAAAAAATGCAAAATTCCACATTTTTGTAGATAGAAGCTTGAAACCTCTGCAGTAGGGTTATCTGATACGCTGAATATGATGGTGTGAATTTCATTAAGGTTCTATAACTTTTAGGGGGCCTTTCCCCCATTTTTTGAAAATCAGCCAAATTTTCTCAGGCGCTTAACTTTTGATGGGTATAATTAAACTTGATGAAACTTATATTTTTGAAATCAGAATTAAAATCTGATTCTTTTGATGTATCTATTGGTACCAAAATTCCGTTTTTTAGAGTTTCGGTTACCATTGAGCCGGGTCGCTCCTTACTTACAGTTCGTTACCACGAACTGTTTGATAATAAAACGAAGTAAAATATTAGGCCAATCTGTATTATAGGACTTACAAATTGGGTGTTCAGTCAATTAGGCTTTCCACACAAAATCTACACGAAATGTATTCCTGTGCAAATTCTTGGCGAGATGAGACACTTTTTTATTGGTTAAGCACCCTTTCAGGTTTATTAGCGGTTCAGCAATGTTGAACTTAATATTTTTCAGTATAATTTTATTGCTTAAACTTAGTTTCACTATAATTTCTCCATTACATAAATAAATTTTTCCATAAATTAAAAAAAGCGAATTTTGTAAAGAGTAATTTAATAAGTTAATTGAAAATTATATTTATAATTAATATTTTTCAGTTTTAATTATATAGATTAAACTTATTTACATTATAAAATAAATTAAAATAATACCCCCTCCGGCCCCTTTTTTCCCAAACAATTAACAACAAACTTTATATTTTTACTTTTTTTGAAGATTATTTTAAAATCCACATTCAATTTCATTTGTACATATTTCTACCCCCCCCCCCCAAAGCCCCCGACGCCCGTGCGGGTTATTTAAGAATCGTTCGACTTTGTACAAAATTTTATTTGTTATTGTGATTGGGAATTAGGTATAAGGTGGTGGTTCGTAGGAGGGGGGGAATGTTATTGGGATGGTAGTGCCCAGGGGGCGGGAAGTTTCCAGGGGGTGAACTTGGAAGGGGAGATTATAACTGGGGGAATTTGCTAAAATTCTTGTACAATATTTTCTAGAGTATATGTCCGTGGGGAATGGGATTTATCCGTTCAGGACAGGACAGATGTGGTTTCAATATTTAAAAAAAAATCAGAAATTAAATGTAAAAAAACATGTTTTTATAAATGAAAGTAAATAGAAACATTAAAACTTAAAATTAAAATAACATATTAATTATAAAACAGGAAGATCCGCCTCATCAAACTTTTTCTGTTGATTCTGAATTTTTAATTTTTTATAACTTAGTTAATAAATACGTATAAAACACAATACTCAGTGAAATATAACCCAAAGAATAATTTTTAAAAACCCCTAGAAGTTTTAGTATAAACAGTTGGTGTTAAGTAGTGAACAACCACCCTAAGATATGTTATAATTTATATGCATTTTAAGTTTTTATGTTAATCCTAACTTTCTCTTTAAAATACTTTTTTGTATTTAATTAAAAGTTGAATAGTCAAGGCTTAGTGTTTTTTTTTAAGCTGAAAATAGTTTATAAGAACAGAAAGATAAGTCTGCGAACGAACAATAAAATATTGGAATGTAGAGTCTGGCTCTGGGCCCAGGTATGTATATCGTAAGAAACAGATCGTCTTACCAGTAAATAAATCTATATGCATTAAAAGCACTGACTTTATGTAATAATTGCAAAAATTACAACTAACTTCAACTTATTTCAACAAAGGTTTCCTCCATCTTGTTTACGTCAGTTTAGATATTGGCCCTTTTAAAACAAAGAACTTGAAGATCCTCATGAGCTTTTATAGCAGCAGAATTAATATAAGCAGTACCATGTACATTTTTTATTTTGATAAACGAAACATCCCACTCAGGATACCCCTGAATTTTTCTCTTGATATGATAATCCTTTCCAAAAATATTACTGATGCGCCCGTAGCAGCACTATGTGTACACATCGTATTACGTGAGTCATTTCAATTTTCACCTCAACGCTCCCTCAGATCTTAGTTTCAATATCATCAGCTTTAGCACTAGTCGCTACAGAAGTAGTAGTTGTATTGATAAAAGTAATAATACTTGAAGCAGAAGAAGCAGCAGTAGTTATCGCAGTAGTAGCGTCCAAATATTGCCTTTTCAGTTGACCTCCATCACTATTGACTCTTAAAAGGCCACCAGACCGGCCAATTTCAACCACCTGAGCCAGCCACCTTTAAAGTTTATAAAAACATCCTTCCATAAGAGCATTGAAGTTATAATCGGTACAACTTAAAACCCTCAGGCTCTTGTGGCTTCCCCCAACCGTCCTTCTCTCTTATCTGGATGCTATTTTTAATGAATTAGTCAGTGTTATATTATATATAAACTAATTTAAAGAATTTTGTAACTCACAATTTTAAACAGAGTTGTGTGGTGACGAGGGGCTGTTGGGGGGGGGGATTTCAGAGATTTTCTGTTATAAGTTGCACTTCAAAATACCGAACCAAAAAATTTAAAAAAGTAAAAAATTGTTTTCGGTAATTTATAAGTCACGCCCCAGCCCCCCCCCGCGTCCATGCATTGGTCAGGATTCAGTTTTAGATTAGTTCCACTTGAACTACCCCTTGAAACACGTGACTAGGATATATATATACAGAGGAGGAGATTTCCAACATGATTTTAAAAACCATCTTTTAAAATGAAAGTCTTTTTCAAACGAAAGTGCGCTAAGAAAAATGTTTCATCCGGAACCGTCCGCAAAATTTTTTTCTGGAAGAATTTTCCCCTCAGACAATGGAATTGTCTGAGGGAATTGTCTATGGGGAGAGAAAATGTCTGATGGAAAGGTCCGTATGTCTCAGCATTATTTAAAAACTATAATAAATTAAATTCAAAATAAGTTATTTATATATTAAATTAACAAGCAACATCAAAACTTAAAAAGAACAAACTTTATTACTTAACTGAAAGGGATGTCTCTCTCCTCAATACTAAGCATGGGTTAGTTGTATTTGTTCTGCTATGTTTTTAAAGTACCTGTTTCTGGTCTGTACCTGCAAAAAAAACAGAAACAGAAAAGAAACAGATGATCTTTTTTCTATTTACCTGTCATTTGTCTGTTTTTTTTTCTACCTGTTTTTCTTCTGTTCTCGATTTTACTTTATTGATTATAGAATGAAATATTCAGAAATTTTGAACTTACAAAATAGTGTTTTAAATTTTAATTTTAAATTTTAAAAAAGTGTATGTACACCCCAGAAAGTTTGTGGAATTGGAGCGTCAATATATAGTAGAAGTAATTAAAACGATGGCTCTCAGTGTGTCTAGCGTAGCAAATAAGATGCTAGCAGCTAGGCGCTATTTGGTCAGAGGAGTCAGATTAGAGTTGGGGTGTGTGTAAAGGGGAGACCAGTAAAGTTGCTGATTTTTTCCACATAAAAATCTTCTTTTTTAGTTTATATTATTCAGGCAATTGAGCAGCCAAGTTGCACAGACAATGTGTAGGTGAAGCAGGATTCAAACAAAGCACTTATTACAGCGTATTCTGGTTCTACTGATAGGGCTTCTGTGTCCTACATTACATGGGAAGTAATATGCACCTTTAACCGGGAAAACTTTAATTCAACGGTTTTCATTGAATTCAATCTGCAAGACAACAGAGACTTGCTATGATTACAAGATTAGCCTACACATGATAAATACCGTTTATTAGTTTAAAATTTTTTTAACTGTGTAGCCAGAGAGGAGTATAAATGCACTGAAGTCTTATAAAGTAAAATTCTATGTATGTGCTAGAACGTTTTATTGCATCAAAATAATTTTTTGATTCTAATTTTTTGATAAATCTTAAAATCAACTTTTGTTTTAAGGCAAGCATGATTGCATTTTATGATGACGACTCGGATATTCCAAGATATCTCTCTGGGTACCCGACGGAAAAAGGAAGCAAAGAAAGTATTGACTGCAAGTTATGAAGAGCGTCTATAAAGGCTAAGGGAGTCTCTGTCATAACATTCTTATACTATCTTAAACGGAAGCCTACACTTAATATACACAAGGATATAGTATATGCGGCTGCTGCAGCAAATAACAAACCCAAACCAACTAAATAAAACATCACGTCGGGTGTCCTCCCTTGAGAAAATTCCAAACATTAAATCACGTGACACCGAGAGTAATGTACTAATGAACTCTGGACTAAGAAGAGCAGATATACAACGGTTATTTAAGTTAAATCGATCAAACCTCCCTGTTCTACGGTTTCTCTGCTCCAAAACCCTGATTAAGTACAAAGGGAAATTTTCATGTGTTTTATAATCCAGATATTAAAGATCTAATTTAAAAACAACATCTGGAGGCTTGAAAGCACTACTCGGAGGACGGTCATCGTCACATAAGCTTTGCTTCGAGAAAAAAAGAAGTGCAAAGGGATGCTTTAAGATATGAAACTCAGACGAGCTTGGTTTTTCACTACTGATCTGCAAAGGATTTTAACTTATAGGTATCACAGCCTATTAACCAAATAAGATCAAAAAAGAGAAGAGATTGTACAGCTTTCTTTAACATTTCAAGATGCATAATCAGTCTCATACAGCTACTCACATCCTTTCAGCAATCCAAGTAGCAATCAGAAAGTTTTAAATGACTATTAAGATGTCCAGTGTTGTGACTGATTCTGGGACCACTATCACCAAAGCCTGTAGGGTCTGAGCCCTGTCCTCAACTTCGTATTTTTACCATTGTCGGCCGTCATCTGGTACGCACGGTCTGGGATTTTAGTCCACTCAAATCTTAGCCAATGACGTCCCTGAAGAAGATTGCTTGAAATCATTTGATGAAGTATAAGATGTCAATCCAACTGGTGCAAATGATTCAGACGGTCTTTCTGTTCCTTGTTCTGAAAACTCCGAAAATGAAGATATGTTTGCTGAAGAATCTAGATAAACTGATGCAGTGTCTAAAAAAGGGGGCGGGAAAGTAATGAAGAAGAAGAGTGGGGAGCTTGGAGTCTGTAGAAAAACAGGGGTGCAGCACATTATAGACAAAAAAATGTTACACTAGTTCAAACATTGATAGTCGACGTTGTCATGACCCCTTTTCCTTTAGTACTTAACCACGAAAACGTGACTAAATAATCAAAAGAATGCCCACACATTTTCTTAAAATAAAAGTTTGAACTAGTAACTCTTATAATAAACAATTATATGATTTGGAGAAAGTATTTTCTGCCACAAAGCGTAATAAATTTTCAAAATAAGTTATCCCCCATTGAAATGGTTCTTATATTTTCATCCCTTTAAAAACCTAATATAGGCAGCGTATTCGCTCTGCATATTAGAGGCCCATTATTTTTAAAACTAATTGTTGCCTTAATATTAGATCAAACTGCACTGTGATAATTCAACTTAATATATCGCCGAATTAGCAAACGATCGACTGAGGGTATTATGTTCAACCTTTCGGTGCTACTTCTGCACTTAATATTTAACAAACTCAAACGATCGTAATTGTATTTACTATAAAAAAGAAAAGTAAACCTATTTTTTTTTTGCGAAGGGTATCAATTTTTATCTTTAAGGTCAAATATAAGATAGACGAAACCGATTTAAACACTGTAATTTTTGTCCAGATTTTTTGAAGGGTGTAGATTTTTAAAAACTGCTGAAATTTTTTCTCAAGCATGAGAATAGCAGTCCAAACTATAAAGTCCTAATAAAACAAAAAGATTTAAATCGTCATTTTCTTTTTTCCTTAAAAGACTATGTCAATATAAAACTAACAGAAAATAATTAAAAAACTTTTTCAAAAAAATAATTTTTTCAAATAAAATTAAAGAACTCCATTAAAACAAAAATGAGTAAAAATAAAATAAAATAAACTCCCAATCGTGAAACTACCGCAAATCAGTAAATATAAAAAAAATGAAACTCAAAACGAACAGACAGTGAAAGAACGCAAAAAAAATAATTTGAACATAATTTGCACTTTACTTAAAAAAATATAAATGAATGTGCATTGTCAGTTTAATATACATATACTGATTGTTAGTAATCAGAATGTTAATATTATTTGATTTGTTAAAGTTATAAAATTAAAAACATTTATAATTT